>NC_092794.1:50847117-50935362 GCF_918797505.1 Bemisia tabaci
TGGGGCTGTTATACACAAAAGACCCAGCTGTATTCTGCCGAGAAACGCAAAAACGCCATTTTACATTTTTTGGAAATAATGTATCATAGCAGAAAAACTTGTGTTTTTACAGAATTCTTTCGCAAATGCTGTCAAGAATTAACCTGAAAATTTGAATTTGAGGTGCATGAGTAAAACAGTTTTTATTTTATCAAGTGTTAAGTTCCAAAAAACGAGGGAAAATCTTGATGGATTTACGGCGTTCTTGCTTAGGACGAATGTTCGCGGAACTTTACCGAAAAAGGTTCAAAATCAAATGTTGCGGTAAAAAGGTATCATTTTAAGACTCCGCTGCAAAATTCCCCGACTTTTCCCCAACTTTTCAGGGCTGAACAGAATCCCCGGACTTTTCCACATCTCCATGATTTTCCAAGAACTTGTCACCCTGAAGAAATAACCATACGGGCGACAATAGTTGCGACCTTAGCTTTCTTCGAGCGTCTTGCGATCTTCTCATACATTCATGAAGCTTGATCATGATTTATTGAACGGAAACGTAATTCAATAGTGAGCTGCTAAGGAAAAACGGCGTATGAACCTTCAGGCGTTGCCAAATTTCCTTTGATTAAACACGAATTTCTTGGTAAACTTATGAATATTTCTCTTCCAATTTTTCAGAGAATATTCTTTGTATTTTGATCTGAAGTCCCTGAAAATTTCAAGGAAAAAAATTCATAATTTTCCTCATAAATAAACATTTTATCGAAGGTAATTTGGCAACTCTGGAATGTTCATACGGCGTTGTTCCTTAACACAACAGAGTATGAGCTGCCTCAAATCTACGTCGCTTGACCGGAGTTCAAGGACTCTATTCCGTCGACCGGCGTTGTTGAAATTTTAATCAATTCAAAAATCAAACGCGTAAAAAATCTTACGAGACGTCCGAACACTGACCGCGGGAGCCATCGCACATCATACCTTGGCGCTCGAATCGTATATTTATGATTTCTTCAGGGATCCTTGATTAATAAAGTGATTCGCGCCGTTCAGTGGGTCAAGTCGATAGGATAGGTCGAACAAAATTGGACAAAATTTGGAAACTTTAAACGCTTACAACTCCGTTTATACAAAACTTGGAGGTTCTAAAAGGGACTCCATTGGTTTCCTCGTGAAATTTTCTTGTAGGATCTCCTCTTTAAATGTAAAATGTGACGAAATAAACATCGAAATTTGTAGTTTTAGTCAGAAATTTCATGTCCGACCTCTTTGATTGACTTGATCCACCGTGCGCCGGGTTCTCAGTTGAGTTGACCTGGCGTGTGATGTATCGCATCGATTAAGTTGAAAATCTCTGCAGATTTTGACTTTAGAGTCCAAAAAAGGACGACAGCCCCTGCGCCTGAGCCTAAAGAATCGTTCTCATCTGAGACATTTGCAAAATTTAGATAAATGAAAGCAGGATTCTTCTTTGAAAAAATCGTTGCATTCGATTCAGAGGTCAATGTTATTACATCGAATGCAACGTTTTTTTCTCCGGGAAGAATTCTGATTCATCATTTCCCTGAACTGTGCAATTTTTTTGGTCGAGAATGTTTCTTTGGGCTCCTCCGTAGGAGCAATACAGTCCTTTTTTTGGCTAAATATTCAAAATCTGCCCAGATTTGTCACTTACTCCCTGCGATGTATCGCACGTCAGTTTAATTGCACGCCAAGAACCCAGGACGAAACTTATCATTCTTTGAGCATCATCAACGCTTATCAATGCCTTTGGTTTAGTTTTGAATCATGTCTTGATTTATTTTTACTGTGAATGAACTGACACAAAATCTTGGCTGATCCAATTTTCAAGATATTGCATTTTGAAATTTTGATAGTAAATGCAAAATTTCTACTGATTTCGATCCAGTCCTTTATTCATTTGTACATTGAATCCGGTGTGAATCGTTTCACATCGATCGATTCACTTTCTTATTTTTCGTTCGATTCATGTTGACTGAATACCCTCCCTTCGTTGCGTGCAGACTCTTCGATGCTCTTCTTTTTAACTGAACAATTCACCTTCTGCTGCGTCTACAGCAATTGTTGTTACGAATATGTTGTGCGTGCTGATTTCAGCTCATTACATACTTGACTCCGTGAAGGCGTCTTATGTGCGAAAGCAATTCGCCTTCAATTGCGTCTGCGGCAATTGTTGTAATGAATATGTTGTGCGTGCTGATTTTAGATCATTACATACTTGACTCCGTGAAGGCGTTTTATGTGCGAAAGCAATTCGCCTTCAATTGCGTCTGCGGCAATTGTTATTACGAATATGTTGTGCGTGTTGATGTCAGTTCATTACATACTTGACTCCGTGAAGGCGTCTTATGTGCGAAAGCAATTCGCCTTCAATTGCGTCTGCGGCAATTGTTGTTATGAATATGTTGCGCGTGCTGATTGTAGAGCATTACATACTCGACTCTCTGAAGGCGTTTTATGTGCGCAAGTAGCGCTATCTGTTGGAAAACGAACGAAGTAGAGATTGAGCGATCACTTCTATTGTTCTGCAATAGGGTGCTCTAAATTCGCCCATAAAGCGCCTTCAGATATTCTAATATGTAATGAGGGAAGATCAGCACGAACAACATATTCGCAACAACAATTGCAGCGGACGTAGCTAAAGGCGAATTTTTTTTATCTAGTATCAGATATTCTCGAAAAACTTTTAACGATAAACTAAATTTAAATGCAGAATAAAATATACCGCGCTACAAATTCTCAGTCTTGGCGGAAAGTTTAGCCTTAACTTCCCATCAAGACTGAAAAAGCGCTGGTAGGACAATGGTCTTGAAGCCCAAAAAAAAAAAAAAAAAAAAAAAAATAATAATAATAATAATAGGAAAGTGTAGCCTTAACTTCCCGCCAAGACTGAAAAAGAAAAAAAAATGCACCCTGAAACGGTTTGCAGGGGGTGAATCTATTGTACGTGTAGCATTCCCAGTGCTTCGTGACCTACCCATAGATTTAGGAGACCCATTTTTGAAGTGCAAAAAGAAATAAATAAATGAGGGGCTTGGATGACAAGGTGCATAAGTGCAGTTTTTGAAAAAATTGAGTTATTATGATTTCAATTAAATCTAGTCCTAATGCGTATTCTGTGAAAAATTTTCTCCCAAATCCCAATTTTTAAGCATCAAAATGTCTGTTTGAACTTTCTTTCCGTCTTAAGGATCCATGTATATGTATTTTCAAAACCTCAGACACGAATTTCTCGAAGTAACAAAAACTGCACTTATGGGCCCTGTCCTCCAAGCCTTTCACGTGTATAGTTTGGGAAGTGTGATTTTGATCGTGGATTTTTTGTGTTTTTCAGTGACGATCCCTCGCGGGGACATCATCCTGGAGGAAGGGCAGGAGCTGCGGATCCGGTGCGAGCTGAACGTGAACCACGTGGAGGTGCAGGACAAGAACGCCTCGTCGCTCTACTTCGTGCGCAACGAGACGGAGGTGCCCGGCGAGCTGGTGCGCATCCTCAACGAGTCGGCCATCGAGCTCCTGGACCCGGCCCCCAAGCCCTCCGACAGCATCTACTCCTGCCGCTTCCGCCACGAGGACCGCGCTCAGTTCCCCCAGGGCGTCGGCATCTGCTTGAACAGGGTCTCCGTCGGATGTAAGTACCCCCCACCACCCACCCCCCTCACCTCTCAAGACCCATCGGCTCAGAGAGAATTCATGAACGTTTGAACATGGACACTGGAACAACAACCTACAACCTAACAGGGATACTTCACGCATTGCGCGGCGACGCACTGGCGCCTACAAACCTAACAGGGATACTTCACGCATTGTGCAATGCGTGAAGTATCCCTGTTAGGTTTGTAGGCACCAATGCGTCGCCGCTCCGCTTTGTGTTAGGCTCTAATATTTAATTTCGTGGAGTCAGCGTTTTTCAACTCATGATTTTGAAATGTTTGCACACACTCTGTATGGACCATCTCATTTTAATTGATGAAAAAAAAATATAGCTGTTTTATAGCTTCGTATAGCCCGGCTGTATGATTTGCTCCGCTTTCTACCGCCAGCTATATGATTTTCAATAGCCTTCTTTAGTCGGCTGTAAGAACTCCTACGGTATTTTGAAACGCAGCTCGTATCGCCAATTTTTACCAGGGCGATGTGGCTCAGTGATTTTTTATGTACCAAGGTGAATAATGATTGGGGTTCAAAGGGGACAATTGCGAAAAAAGCGTTATGTTTCCGCCGGTGGCCTTGATTTGTGGTGTTTTTCTGGCTAGAAATGCTAATTTTTGTGGTTATGAAGGTAAATTTAGTCGGAAAAATGATTGAAAAGTCCTGTGCAAAGACACAGTACAGTTCCTTCGGCCTGCATTGGTGCGGGAGTACGACCTACCGAGTTACGGAAACGTAGGACGAACGAATTGCGGTCCTACGTTTTATGACACAATACCGGTAATTTTCGGTTCTGCGTTATTATTTCCGCTCTACCCAATGTTCCGTAAGTCCGAACTTAACCCATTTTGGGAGCATGTTGGGTTCTGAACCTTTAATGTTATAGGTCCTCTGGATACCATGTAGCTGTGGATGAACGTTCACTTGAAGATCCGCAGAGGTAACGTGGGACCGTACTATAGCGGTACTGTGTTCCATGAAACAAAGCCGCTGGACTGCGGTTATACGTTACCTTTACGGATCTCCATGTCAACACCCATCCAAAGCTACCTGGCATCTGGAAAACCTTTAACGTTGAAGGTGCTGCACCACATGGTGATGATCAACCGGAATCAGAAACGCATGACAGAATTGATAACAAGAAACTTTTCCATGTTTATCTCGGTCTTTTAAAAATCATCAACGAAGTTGAGTTTTTATCACTGTTTTCTCTCTTTTTCAGTTCGTCCTGGAAAATATCTTGTCACAAATATTTCCTGCATATCCTACAATTGGCAAAACCTAACATGCTCATGGACACCACCGCAGAATTTCATCAAAACAGAATACCAAATAGTTCTTTACGAAGTCGGAAAAAGGTTTGAAATGAATTTGTTTATACCTGCCTCTTTATGCTCCATAGACAGTGAATTTTAATGGTCAAACTAGCCTGCACAATCCGTGCGTCTCAATTTTTGGTAGTTATCATACATTTTTAGTCATATTGTACTGTTGTTAAAGAAAATAAATGAGCTTGAAGGTGTAAATTTTAGTGTATAATCATTAGCAAGTTTTCACTGAGGAAGAATTGGTCTGAGTAAAATTTTAAGAATCTATAATCCTATCGTGAAATTTCTCTTTTCTACCAAAAGCAAATGTCGGAATAGGTAGATCAGGAATTTTAATGTGGTGCACGGTGCTGTCATAGGATTTAATTTTATTCCTTTTCTAAGGTTTGCTATTAATCATTTTATATCTTGCTCCTTACCAGGAATCCTTACTACAAATGCCCCGAAACCACAAGAAGAGAAAACAGTTGTACCTGGAGCCATTCCACCGAACCAATGTACAGGCAGGCCATCGAAAACTACAATATAACCATAACAGGAATCAATTCTTTTGGGAAACACACTCAATATCTCGTTTTCAACAGCTATGAACGAGGTGAGTAAAGTTTCTTTTTCGATTTCTTGTGAATACAAAGCCACTGCAAAAAAAGTTGTTGCAAATTCCGTTGTGCAGTCACCAGAAGTTTGAGCCCTTCATTGATGCCAGAAACCGGAAAATTTGTATTTCTTCTCGTGATGTTGCAAACCTTTTCTTATATTTGATTTTTTCCCTAAGGGCAATGAACCAACAGTTTTTCTTGACATTTCCTCACAGAAACAGGAAAAAATAAATGAATAAAAAATACAAATATTCACAGAAAATTACAAAGAAATATTCTGTTTAGTTTTCATTAGAAAAAGTATAATCAAACATAATCGGAGATTTAAAATACTGCAATGGAGATGTGGAGCCACCTTTATTGCCATCATTACGTAAGGATAAATAAGAAGCGGCTCGAGGGCTGCCTGTAAGATACATAACACGGTGTTCAGGGTTGTATTGTGTAAAGCTAGAATGGGGACGTCGAGTCGACTTTTTCATAATCTAAGAATAAAATTCAATATAAGGTAGCAGCTTTTAATCCGCAATTCATCACGGAACTCTAAATTAAGAAAGATAGATTGAAAAACAAAGCGTAAGGTAATTCTTTTAGGGGGTGAAGACCTGCGTCACGGGTGCGATACTAGGCGGAGATGATAATAAAATTTGATTTTCAGCGTTACATATTTTATGAAAGTATTTTTATGGCCTCTAAAGATCTGAAAGTAGGAAGCCATTAAGTGTGGTTCATAAAATTTTTGTTGCTGTCACCAATTTTACAAGCTTATAATAACAAATTCTTGTCTTTTTTCCCTGATTTTTTTTCAGTCCTTCCTGATAAACCGAAACTTAGTGTTTTAAACAAAACTTCAAATAGCATTCTACTGCACTGGCAGGTACTATTCCCTCTAGAAACATTCCCTCCAGGGTTGATTCAAAAAGTGGAGTATCAACCTCGATGGGAATCACGTGACCCATGGCATGTAAGTAAACAAAATGTCTCAGTTTTTCAAATTCTATAACATATATTTATACCACTTGAAATATCCACTTGAAATATTCGAATGGGTTTTTTTTTTTTTTTTTTTTTTTTTTTTTTTTTTACTAATTAAGTGTTGTGCTTTGTAATACTGTGTTTTTTTCTCCTTTTTTTTGTTTTTTAGTAAATGTGTAAGTCTCAAACCCTGTTGGAATGTTTTATTAGGTACCATTATTATCTTTCAGTATTACAATTAAAAGGCTCCAATACAAAAACAGTGAAAAGAATGAACTAGAGGTCTTAAAGGTATTGATTGTTCGTTATCAAACTAATATCTATCGATGATTTAACTGGGTGAGAACTTAATACGACTCTTGGTGGATTGGTGGTTGTCCGTTTGTTTGCTTTTCACAGTTTCTTGGTTCTGAGCTTTCTCAAACATTCTTTGGAATTCATTTATAATTTTGTCTCCTGTACTCTCTTTTGCCCTACTTTCAAAGACATCCTCCAGTTTCTGTTCAGTTCTGAAGTTTTAATCCCTCGAATTACTGGCTTTTATAAAACTTGGCTGCTCTTGTGCATCTCTTAATTTTTAACTTTGTTTGTTTCAGACGGCTGACACAAGCTCCCTAGGTTTGAGAAATGTTAACTATACGTTTCATCTCACGAACTTAAAGTATGCCAACACGCACTATGATATAAGGGTTTTCATGAAATCTGCCAAAGTGGAAGGTGATTCTCTGTGGTCCGAGCCAGCTAGCGTCACTGTTAAAACCCTGCCTGATGGTTAGTTTTCAAAAATATGTGCGAAAATAATTTTTCAGCTTTTTACAATGGTTTTTTCATCACGTATGCTTATCTTTTTCAGTCGCTTGGTAAGACCAAAAGGTGATCAGAAGCATCAAAATTTTTTTGGGTATCGTTGATGCTCAGTACCACCTTAATCCTTTCATTACTATGAATGCAGTATCTGTACTCAGCAAAATTGAATCTTTTCTGTAGTATTTTCACCATTACTCTACAATCTGCATTTAGAAGTATTCTCATTTGTAGATCTGTCTGTCAAGGAGGATCTGAACTACAACTTAAGCCATATTTAACAGAGTGCGCTTTGATTTCTTTGCTTTCCATTGTCAGTAGAGCGCATGCAGAATCTAGCCTGTCAATGATAAGGTTTAAAATCTATTGGAACTGTTCTTTAGATTTTATATCATGAACTTATTAATCTTTTCAGTTTAGGTATTTATGATTCCTCAAGTCTGCCATTTTTTGACTATTATTTTGAATCCTAATTGCTTTGTGTTTTTCTTTCAGTTCCATCCTCACCACCCAAAACAGATGTTGGCACTTTTGAAATTGTTCCTCGTGATCATCCACACCATGATAGGGATGTCTATGTGTACTGGCAGCAAATTCCTGATTACAGTAAAAACGGAGATGATTTTGAGTACAAAGTAATTGAAGTGAAAGAAGCGGGAATCCCAAGGTAATTTCGGATGAATTATAAATTAATTTATTTTGTAGCTGAGGTCTGATCATTAGCTCATAAAATAATACTATTGATCAAGTAAACTTGTTATGTCCCCATGTAAATCTTATCAGGTTCATTCACAACCAAAAGCTGTAATCCCCAATAATTTCTATTAATCCCACATGAAGCGCTCAGTGGGTTTGGCATATTCAAAGATTAATTTGCTCCCCTCAGCTGAAAATGCAAAAACTTAACTCGTTTTAGTTGCATATCAATGGCTAAAGTTGAATAATGTGTAGCTTGGTCGCAACATTTTGAAAAACTTGATTAAGTTTTAATTCTCAAAAAGAAAACCAGCCAGAATATTGCTATGGAATTTTCCATGAGTATTTTTGAATGAAAGGAGAATATTCTCCGAAATTTTAAGAAATCAAGATTTTTTGTATTCGTTTAAAAAAGTAAAACACGCTTGAAGTTATTGTCCCAATTTGCATTCTATTCTCATCTATATCCGTTTTTTTCCCTCAGAAATATACTGCCAACGTATGTGACCAAAGCCTTTGCCAAGTTTGATAGGATCAGCAACAATGCTCATGAATTCACAATCATCGCCTCCAACAGGAAAGGACGTTCTGTCGATAGCTCCAAAGTCTTTGTTCCCAACAAATTATTCAGTAAGTATCCCAAGTTTTAAGAACTTATTCTGTTGTAGATTTACAAAATAACTACAAAGCAAAGACTGCTGTAGCTGGTTTTTTATTTGATGTAGCCTATTACTATGAGGGGTTGCTTCAACAACACGAACAGGAGTGATTCTACATTTCTCCTCTTTCTACATTAGGCAAAGAAATGAAAACATCCTAATCATAAATTTGTAATCAAGTATATCAGTAACATTATTCTAATTCTTCATCATTGTATAGAAACTTAAATTTTTTGAAAACAGGAGTTGGACTCGAGACAGTATACAATTTAATATAACAATCAAATTCCTTAGTCAAATGAGGGGTCTCAGGTATTTTAGGAGAACCATTCTCCGATGGAATTTTGTTTGTTTTCTGCTTGTTCTAATCTTCTTTAACTTTAATTTTAGTGCCTTCAGAACCTGTATCATTTACCAAGGTCGCATATGATCAAGGCATCTACGAGTTGTCATGGAAAGCATCTAACAGACATCACTTGGTGGACAATTACACAATCTTTTGGTGCGATAACGAAAGAGAGAGACCTTACCAGTGCGAGGTTAGTTTTCTTTCAGCAATTCCATGTAATAAATATTCATGTCATAAGAAATTATTTGTCTAGATTCAGATTTTCATTCATCAACTTGAAATCAGTCGCTTAATACAATGTATCTGCCTAACCGCCATACCAAAATATTTTTTTTTTTTTGGCTTCGAAAGGAAGAGAATTTTGAAAATTGTATTTTCTTTATTTTTGAGCAGATTGAAGGTTTTTCCCCCTCCTAATTCAATGTTTAAATTATGTCTCCGGTCCTCTTTTCAGGGAATTCTACAATGGATTTTTGTGGATCAGAATACATTCATCAAAAATGTCACAGTGCCTGACATCACGAAAAATTACCAGTTTGCCATTTCTGCAAATTCCAAAGATGGAAGCAGTGGTATGGTGTGGGCTAAATGTACAATCATACATAATAAAGGTAAGGATTGATTTTTTACATGAAACTCATTGTTAATCTTAGCGAACTGCCTCACAGGTTGCCCAGCGGTCCAGTTGGACTGTTGTTGAAACTTGACTGTTTGGCAACCCGCTGGTCGCCAAGAGTATGTTGTAGTAATATTTTTTCTGGTATATAATGCTTTTCACAACCATGCAACTCTGTGACAGCTACTAGGTAAAAATTATTCTTGAAGAAATTTTTCAAAACATTGGCTTCAACTTGATTTTAGTTTAATAAAATACTGTAGTTTTATAAAATTATTATTCAGTATTATTTATTTATAAAAGTAATAATTTCATGTTGTGATCACTTGAGTTTTTTAATGATTGTCTGAACTTATGTTTCTCCTCTAGTTATCGGCAAAATGAATGATGTCTGGGTACAAAAAGTTGGCTCAACCTCCATAGAATTAGGTTGGAAATTAGATTGTTCTGGCAGAATCGGTGTTTTGCAAGGGTTCCGCATTTTCTATTGTCCCATCATCAACTTGCAGAATCCAGAATGCACAGGTACTTACACTAAAATTTGTCAAACTTAATTTTGTTCCAGCACTATTTGCTTGTTAGCTGCATCACAAGCAATTACCTTTAAAGTTTCTTCTTCCCAATGAAAACTAAGTACCCCCATCATGATGAGCTGTGATTTCAGTCAATGCATTATCGCCATTTTATGGATAGCAATTAATCGCAATATTGTTAAAAGCAAAAATTGCTGTACATTGCGATTTTCTACAACATTATTGCGACTTTATTAATGCTAATTTTTGTTGAAATTACTGGTGAAAAATTCGGAAGAAATCGAGAAAAAGTTTTTATTTAATACCAATCGGAAGGTAGTTTTACTGTCAGGAAAAAATTGAGTGAAATCTCTCAAATTTTGGTAACCCAAGCGAGTATATCTTCGCAAAGTAACAAAAAAAATGTGCAACTTTATTTCCACAAATTGCAAGTTTTCAATTGAAAAATACTTCTTGAACTTTGCTATTTCTGGCGCATCGTAGAAACAACGTTAGTGCCATCAGTTTCCCTAAGCGGATAGGATATTTTATGCATGCAGATATGGTAGTTCCTTATTGCCAAATGTAGTCCATATGTTAACAGATTTTTTATTTGCTCCCTCAGTCCTTGCATTTGAAAAAAATGTGTAACTCCCAATTAAATACTCTTAATGTTTGAAAAAATTTGTAACCCTGCATTTAGTTAAATGTTCTCTCTAGGAGCATACAAGTAGTGAATTTTTAGTGCGAAGTGAATCATTTCATTTGTCTTTTTTCCAATCACAAATTTTTTAATTCCACACTACGTGCATGTGTGCAAATGTTGCTTTATAATACAAGCTGCTTCTGTAATGTTAAGTCCAAGATGATACATTCATTCCTAGCATTTTTTGATGTAACTCCTGAACATTTGCAAAAAAAATTTCTAATTGTTTTCTCTTTTTTCAGAACCGCAACAAAATACAACTGTAGGAGATCAGTCATCAGCAACTATTCACAATTTAAGACCATATAGAACGTACAGAATATCTGTTGCAGTTCTCACAATTAGTGAAACTGGTGCGCTGAGTGATCCGATCTATGAAACCACTCTGGAAGCAGGTAACATTAAAATCTACTTGTCATCATTGCTTCTTAATACGCTCAATTTGGGAAGGTGAATCTAAATAAGAGCTTAGAAGAATTAAAATTTTCATTATTTTTTTTTTTTTTTAATATGTTCGAGAATTATTTATTTTGCCAACATGGCTATCAATGTTTGAGTAGGATGAAAATATAGCTTGTGAGTACTTCAGCATATCATTACTGTACTTAGTCTTTATCCGAACAAGTGTCCTGTTTCTTCCCATTGAGATGCAGAATTTCATGAAACTTTATTTAATCAAATTTCACAATGAACTTTAATTAAATTTTTTTAAACAGCAATTGACTCAGTACGCCATGAAACGTAGAAACAGTAAACTTTTCATTTTGAAGTTCCAAATAAGAAATTTTACCAGTCAAATTTTGAAGTTTCTTATCAAATTTTAGGATAATTATTGCAGGTTGCATACGCAGCTCCTGAAAAATTGTGGAAAATGGATGTTTCACTTTTCAGCAAAAAGATATCTCACTCCGTGAAATTATATCTTGTATCTCTGTTCTTCCATGATCATAACTGGGATCATGTCATTGCTACATAATTATATTTGTCTCATTTTTCAGCTCCTGAGAAGCCTCCGATGAACTTGCGACTAGGGACAGTCACAAATACAACAGCACACATATCTTGGGACCCTCCTCCTCCTGAATCGCACAATGGGGTCATTAGCTATTATGAAATTAATTATAGTTCCTTAACGTACAACACGTCTTTGAATGAAACTGAGGCACTCCTCATCAACTTAAAAAGTCATAAAGTTTACTCTGTGACTGTTAGTGCTTGTACCAAATCTTGCTCAAAACCATCCGCCAGCTTGAAGTTCAAAACAAATATTGGAAGTAAGTCAATATTTTTGTATGTTTATCTTCTTTTACATTGTTTATTTCTTTTTTTAAACCATGAGACTGGTCAGAATATTTTTTCACACTTATAATATATGAAGAGAGGGAGGAAACATACTAATAATGGCCAGCCGGTTAACGACTGAAACATGTCCCGATACAAAGTTTTATTTTAATATTAAAGAGTTGATATTTTTTAGAAAATTTTAAACTGCTTGATTTCCTTACTTCTCTTTATTCATTGCTATTATCAATATAGCAACAAATTTTCTCCAGCCAGAGCTCTTCTTATCATCAAAGTCGTAGGATAGCTAGACCTATTTACAGAAATCATGAGTCCTATAATATTGTATGGAAGTAGTATTTGCTAGGAGTTGATTAAGGAGTTGAGTATCAATTAAGAAACAGCTTCACTTATAAACGACACAAAGGCTTGAAAGAATTTAGGGCCCTAAGTTCTCTGTCTAATGCAGGTCAAAAGAGATCAGCTTAACTGACAATTCTCTGGTGAACAAAGTAACCAAGCGGTGGTTTTAATAGTTAAATAATAGAAGTCCTCTCGCCCACATGACGTTGTTACTCAAAATTGCTTTCAAGTGTATATACTTTCAAATATTTCTGGGAAAATTGAATTTTTCGTATTAATCAGCTCTGCTTTTGACATGCCAACAAGCTCTCTTAATTTTTAGGAAATACCTGCATTTAATTTTTCAACACATTTGTTCTTTTCTTAACAGCGCCTGGAGAGATACAGCAACCAATCGTAAGGTTCACCAACAGCACCCAAGCCCTTGTTTCCTGGTTACCTCCGGCTCTCAAGGGAGGCAATCTCGATTTTTACGATATTGAAATCAGTGATGATGACAGAAGAAATTCAACTTTCATCATCCGCCAAGGTTTGTATTCGCTAGTTTTTTTATGAAATTATTACAAGTGTTTCATTTTCTCTGAGGTTTTTTGCGTATAGAATTGGATTGCAACAGGCCGAAAGTAACTTGCTTGATTAAAATATTTTCAAAATTGTGCAACTTCCTCTTTTCTTTAAAAAAATACTAATTATATTTGTAGTTAGGTATAAAATTTACATGAACTCTTTCTTCAAAATTATTAATTTTTTTTGTAGAAAAACCATAGCTGTTTGCTACTGTAGACATTTTATTAGATGAAATTGAAGATGCTTGATTAAAACACTTCAGTTGCATTGGTTGGCCTCGGCTAAATGCAATCCAAGTGTCTCTCCTTATTTGTGCCCCCACTGCAAGAATCGAGCTTGTGATGAGCGGAATCTTTTTTAAGGGAGTGCAAAAAGTACATTAGATGTCTTTTAATAGTTGCTTGACTTATATATAACATATTGTAAACCTTGTTCAGAGGATTTTGCACTTAGCATGGTAATGCGTGATCATTGGTGATTTTGGCCTGCACATCTGCTTTATTAAAAGAAATAATCAAATCGTGTTCCTGTTTTATGATTTTTTTTTCTTTTTTTGTTCTTATATATGAAAAAAACTATTTACGATCCTCAGTTCTTTTTTGCCAATAGCTACTTGATTTAAGGTTTAAAATTTTGTTTACAGCTAACAGAACAGAAACCCTGGTGAGCTGTCCCAACGGCAAAACAAAAACGAAAGAAGTCAGAGTGCGAGCAGTCAATACTGATGGCAATATGACGTACATTGGACCATGGTCCTCACCTGGTACCGTTGCATGCATAGTATCAGGTAATTTTTTCTATCTTTATTCCTCTACTTTTTTAGCCAATGCCAACAAACCAATTTTCCGAATGACATTTTTATTTCAATTAGGCTCCAGCTGGAATTATGTACAAGGAATGTGACGTTTAAGTGCTCTTGGAAAAAGAAAGAATGCAAAAGCCACATCTTAAATTTTCATCTCAAGAATCAAGATTCCTCTTGAAATTCATCTCTCCTGATGAACATGGCATTAAATAATTTTTCAGCTCTGCTAACCTTTATTTATATTTTTATGTCGCAGGAATGTCTCCATTCATGTTGGGTCTGATTTACATCTTCTTCTTCACAATTTTTGCTGGCTGCGCCGTCTGGGCTGGAAAAACGTAAGTTCAAACTCATGCTACCAAGAGTTGCTCATAAAATATGTAACACTCAAGGGGGGGGGGGGGGGAGCAGGGTCAAGGAGAACCATTCTATGCCTTTTTGGTTTTATGTGTGAAAGGACAGACATCTATGCCACTAAAGTGTTACGAAGGGGTTGAAAATGCCACTATTTAATGTAATGTATTTATAAATGGCCTTTAAAATTAATAATTTCACAAGAAAATTATTTATCATTGCACACAAGAAAACCTAGTTTTCATTTTTAACTTTCACTTTCATTGAATTTTATCGGACTGGTTTCGAATTTGTGAAAATATTCCTGTTGTCTTTAGCCCTCTCTGAATTTGCAAACTTAAGAGACAGTAAATTTATCTTTTGTCATCAAATGTTACTGTACAAACCATTTCAACCTAAGTGTGAAGCATTTACAAAGAATACCTCAGATTTCAGCTCAAAGGATTCCTTCTCTTCGTGTGTGAGAAGATGAACGGAACAGGTACAGTTAAAAAGGAATGTCAATTATCAGCAACGGCCTTGAAAATTGTGTGTTTTCCTAATAAGATTGATGAAGCCAAAGTGACCTTTACTCCTGAAGGGGAGAGTTGCCTTTAGACTTATCTTAGAACTCAATTTTTAGTCCTAATTTTTCTTTTTTTTTGGTTCTATTTCAGGAGTTGGTACCGCTGTGCAAAAATGAAAGATTTTGATGTGAAACTGCCACCTAGTCTGAATGCCATCTGTGATGTAAGCACTTTTACCTTCTATATTGACATTAAGTCCAAGCTGCCTCTGTTTTCATTCCTACTAGTGTAAAACCTACCCAGCTGAAAATAGATAAGTAGGACTGTGAAGTATAACTCTTGATACTTGTATCATTCAGAATCAAGCCTCTGTTTCAGATACCAACTTATTGAAGGTGTGACTGTCAAACCATTTATCTCTTTTGTCATGTTTAAAACTCTCCTCTCCTATTTTACTGTTTAAAAGAGAACACATCATCATTCCTTGAAGTTTTCAGACTTTGCCTTGCACAGAGAAGAAAATTTATGGCGGTTTCAAGAACTGACGTTGAGAAATTGTCCATTTGAAAAATAAAGTATGACAGGAAGTTTGCAATGTTGCAAATATGTGGTTTGGAGGTTTCGTAATCGATATTCCTATAATTGAATTTAGTGGCAAGGGATGTTAAGACGCCATTAATCGCACTGATTTTTAGTGGAAAATTTATATGATGGCACATCACCTTTTCACTGAAATCAGATCGTACGTTTGATCATTCTGAATTTTTTTTCCTACTTTAAATCCAGGACAAGAACAAGGAGCAGCATGAGTGTTCCTTACCAATGCAGAACTGGTCGGGACATTCAAGAAAAGATGAGCACGCGGCGAAAGCAGAATCTTGTGCTGATGAAGAGGTAAATTTCATAAGTAACAACAGAACATTCACACACCCCCACCCAAGTTTTCCGTCAATCCAATCTGAAAGCTGTATGAAAATTTTTTTTTTACCTTTTGGTAGTGTCCAAAAATTCGCAATTTTTGTCCATTCAATGTCAGTCTGAGTTAAACTTGTACTCGTACGGCTAAAATGCCTCCTATAAATTATAAAGTTTATTAAGAGTTGTTTTGAACTTTGAATTTCATTTTTAGTAGCAAGAAACAATGACAGAAGATACACTGATACAAAATAAAAGGCAGATCATCTGCCTCATTTCATTCGCGCTTACTCATCTGGGCCATCCTGTTACAACCGTGCATAGACTAGTTAACTTGTGTGGTTGATAGGAGATAGTTTTGGACGTATTTGTCCAAGTTCTTGCCCTTGACTTCCATTTTTTAGACAAGTCTTTAAACTTCAGGTGAACTTAATCTAAAATATCAGAATATGATCAGAAATTTTTTAGAATCAGTCTTCTGTTTCTGTTCAAGTTCTGTTTAAAAAATAAGAAAAATATAAAAGAAAATTAGGTAACATCTGATGTGGTTAGGCTGATTCGGATCATATCTGGCCATTTGTGAAATAAAAAACCGGCGCTCCGCTTCGCTCCACGCCGGTTTTTGGGGGGGCCTCGCCCCCCCAAGCCCCCCCAGGACGCGCCCTTTGCGCACGTCTTTTCAGTGTCGTCTGCACATCTAGTTTCTCCTCTTTTTAAGTGTCCCGCGCATCCACCGCGGGAAGGAAGTGTATTTCCCGAAGTGGGATTTTTGTAGTCATAAAATCGTACGTCAGTAAGTCATTGTGTGATCGATAGTTTTCTTCCAAAAACTTTCTTCACCTAACCCACTGTGCGACGCGCAGTTTGTCCAAAATCTTCCTTCTCCTGAACCACTGAGGGACGAAAAGCTTCTTCAAAAACTTCTTCCCCCTGACCCACTGTACGACGAAAATTTTGTCCAAAAACTTCCTCCCCCTGACCCACTGTGCGACGAAAATTTTGTCTAAAAACTTCCTCCCTCTGACCCACTGTGCGACGAAAATTTTGTCCAAAAACTTCTTCCCCCTGACCCACTGTGCGACGATCAGCTTGTCCAAAAACTTTCTCCCCCGACCCACTGTGCGGCCCTGCTCCGGCCGGCTCCCCTCATGCCGCGCACCTCCCGCCTAAAACTTTCAAAGCTCGCCATTTTTAAATGGCTCAGCCGATTTAGCTCAAATTCAATACCAAACCAGTCCTAGAGGAGAACTACCACCCATAAAAATTTCAGCTCAAAATATTTATTTTCGCTCGAGGTATCGAGTGGATAAGATTTAACCTCCCCCCCCTTTCGAGCCCCACCCCTCAAAATCTATCGCCTCAAATTTCAATTTTTTTTCGCAGAATAGTAGTTCTAATGAGTCTCTACTAAATGCAAAAAAATTGGTCAAAATATCTTTCAATGTAAGAAAGATATAATTACTCAAAAATCGAAAAATCTTAAAAAGGCAGAAATACATACATACATATATAGTTAGTTAGTTAGTTACATACATATATACATACATACATATATATATACACATGAATTTGAATGGCATATATTTTCGTGATCTACGACCCGTGATCGGTGCTCTTCACAAGGTCTCGGGTCTGGGTCCGACATCATGGGAGAATGCAATAGTGTATTTTCTTCGGAAAATACACTAATTATTTTCTTCGGAAAATACACTAATTATTTTCCAAGAGTTTTAAAAATCAATGCTTCTTTTCGTTTTTGCTTCCAGCTACTCCTCCAGAAGAAGGAAATTGGCTCTGAAAATGATGATGCTGCAGAGGACTCAGAAAGCAAGCACGAAACAGTCTTTCAAGGGGACAGTCCTACTATTTCTAACAGTGATAACAATCACAGCTCAACTAAATCCGTACCGAAATCGAACGAGGTTTGTCCTTAAGTATTTTTTACTTGGCAAAGTTTTATGAAATGATGTGTGTTAGTCGAGGAGTTTTCTAATTTTGAAGATCTGAAGTTTGTTCAGTGTGTTAATTGCTAAGCTTCCTGGTGCAGCCTTGTTTTATTTAATTTACAGTCCTTATCAAATTGGTATGTAACAAAATCTCAGATGTTAAGAAGAATTCCTTGGCTCCCCTTGAGTCGGCATAAGGAGGCTTGACCATAAAAGATTTATCAAGTTATGATCAAGAAGTTAAATTATTTCCCTTTTCATTGAGGATTGAGAGTGATGTCAGAGGAGGGGCGTATGTAAAACGCACATAGTACGAAATAACGAATTTGAACTTTTGAAATGGTTTCCCAAACAAACTATTTGGATCAATTGATCAAGCTAAAGGCTATTTTTTCAATTTAGATCCCAAAATTTTGAAATCCCATAATGTTTATGGTGAGAAAAATAAGTATGTAAATACATAATAAAAGGGTGTTGTTGGAGGTACACCCATCTTCCCGAATGGTCAGTAATTAATCATTTTATTTTTTTCTCTTGTCAATCAATCCTATTTGAAATGTATGTTATCATTGAAATGGTAATAGAGGTTAAACTAAAACTCTTTTGCAACCCTCTAATAGATTATAATAACATCATTACTGATGTAAAGATACGTGTAAAATATCACCAACATTCACTCAGTGCAACTCATAATAACTATTTTTTCAATTAATTTTCTGCCATTTCTGTAATTATTATTTTCTTTTTCCAGAATTACTCGGATAAGAAAGATGTTGGTGAGGGCTCCACATCTAAAGGAAACTCATCAGATAGAGATCTGACATATTGCAAAGTTGGAGGTGGCTACGTTTCGATCGCCCCTATATCAGGACCTTCATCTGCACCTCAGCCTGCTCCAACGATTATCGAGAACCCATATGTTCCCAATCACTTTGAAAACCCTACTGTCAGCAGTTACGTCAAAGCCTTCAACATACCAAACCCCTCACAGCTGTACTGTCGAATCGGTTTAGGTCCTCCCGATATGCAAACGATGCCTGATGCTGGAACAAAATTACTCCTGAATCCTGAGCCGAGGTATGTCACCGTCGGAGAGAGCATCAAGTTAAACAGGGAAAAGAATTCCGTATCAACTTAGAAAGTCTCACTTACCGTGTGAGTTGAAATTGGTTTTATAATTGCCATGTTCAGTGCATCTCAGGCTTCACCAGCAAATTAATCGATCTTGATTTTTTATTTGATGCTCATCTGTTTTGCTCAAATTTAACTTAACCTTGTACAGTTCTCTAGCAAAAGCTCTTTTATTTATTTTATGTTTTTCCTGATAAAGTTCAAAGATTTTAGTTGTCCTTGAGATATGAACGACCCTACTCCAATAGTCTTTTTTCGTCTTTTTCTTACCTAATGATCCGATCAATGTTCATTCTTCTGCCAGAATGACTTCAAGTAGGATCCCTTCCAAGCAGAAATATTTGGTCATGATCGTTCAGTACTAGCTTCACTCTTTCAGGCTTCTTGCAGATACCGAATATGTGTGATCAGTGGACCACCAGACAATGTGCGGATTTAAGCAACATGATGTATGTTTACTCATAAAAAGGTCTCATAGATCAAGATTTGTGAAAGGAAAATTATTGGAAGTAACTTCTAACTGAAATATTAACATTTTAACATGCATACAATCAAACTCCCTGCTCATGCAACAAACCATAACCCACCGGAGTTAAATTGCACACTAAACAACTTAAGGGGAGAGAGGAACACTGCTGTTGAAGTGTACAATTTGATTCAAGTAGACTCTTGCTTCTCTTGCGAGTAGGAAATTCAAATTTTTTGTAACCAATGATAAAAATGATAAAATCTTGGTATGGAGTTGATTACATAGAAGAAGATATTCCAGAATGCTTACATTTGTACCTTGCGTAATGGTCCACTCTGCACCAGTCATGTATGATGAATCCTTGACAGCCTGGTCGACACGATTATTGTGTTCTCATTGGCTAAATTACTGGGCAATAGTAACATTATTTTTTGGTTCAAGAATAAACCAATTGAAAAATGCATCTAGGAGTGTACCCCAAAGTCAGCGACAGTTACTGTTAAAAAATTTAAAGAACCACTCTACGTTTTTGTGGTGTAAAGATAACCAATGTATACTTTATACATGCAAATAAATGCGCTCATAAGTTTTAAAAAGCAAGTTACAAAGTAAAGTAGCTGTGTCGATCAGCTATCAACTTAGTTATTTGTACTAACTAAGTGACCAAATATTTCCATAGCATGTTGGTTACAATGGAACAGTTCCCTTTTTTTTCTTTTTGAAATGACCCAGTTTTGGAGACGAAAAAGTTCTATGAACGAGAATCATGTAATCCTTGTTAGAGGGTTTTTATAGTTTCGATTTTTTTATTCTGTTTTATTTCATAATGATTATTTTTATTTTAGCTTTCTGCAATGAATCTCTTGTTCATATTTTAACTCTGATGTTTTTATTAGTTGTATACACAACACAGAAGTATACGTATGTACATTTTTGTATATTTTTCTGTTATTATTTTCAGTTTACATGTTGTTCAAATTTCACTGGGTGAGCACTTGGTGAGAAGAGCAGTTGTTATATTTCTGAATTAATGTGTATGCTTTTCACTGTCTATAAATGTGGGGAAAAAGAAATGAAGGTCATTCAAAGAGACGACCCTACAACAGTGAAAACATTTTTTGACATGTTTATCATTTTCAAATTTGAACTTTGTTTTTTCATGATCATTGCTCACAAATTCAGAACTCCTATACAAATTTTTGCATCGTGTGAAATACATACTATTTTTTATTGTGATTTTACAAGTATGTTCAAGTCATAGAAATGTTACTTATTTTTTTAATGATTTTGAAGCTAGCTTCTTTTTTAATCGATAAATTCCGGCTCCCAACTTTTATCTTTCATTTTTACATCAATCCACAGAACTGTTCAAACTACAAACACTAAAAAAAACTCTAAAAATGATTCATTGAATACGATTGCATACTACTTGTTCAGATTGTATCCGGCAGCAGGGTAATCCTGTTTAGCCCTTAGTTTTCTGTGCTATTTTTTACTAAATATTGTCTTTCGCCTAATATGATCCATCTTTTCAGTTTGATTATTATATATATATCCTTCTGATCAGTCGTTTGGATGTAAATCAAGTGAAGAGTTTCAAATTCTAAGTGTGAATTGTCATTACAGAAATTTTTAGAAGTTAATGATCAATTCATCAGTGAATCAATGTTGAATCTCAAGTAATTGTCTGAATCATATTTTTCTGAAATATTCTGTGATTATCTTCCTTTGAGTTCCTCTGTAATGCAGACCCATGTCCAAACATTTGGCCTCAGTTGTATGATTTTACAGTCTCTTTAGTTTTAAAGATTTCCCTCTTACACGCAAATCAGCGTCTCATTTCAAGGTGAATCTGTAGTAAGAGTAAGCAAACATTCAGATATTGAACAAGTTTTTCTAAAATATTGGTTTTGCTTTGAAGTTGTGTCGAAAATAGAATCAATCACGTTTAGAGGCACATTTCAGCTCTTTCTCCCCAAAAAAATCCAATTTGCAAACCCTAAAATAATGCTAAATGTATGCAAACGAAAAAATCAACTGTAAGATTCGATTATTCGAATGTAGTATTTCACGTTTGTATACTCTCAGCTGTATTTTAAGCTTTACAACATAAACACTTTAGTAAAAAACAGCTGAAGTGTGCTTCTTTGAGTAATTAACTTGGTTTTTTTGTTGCTGAAAGTTTGAAGTGTAGCAACATTTGTTCGAAATTTTCATGTTTGTTTACTTTTGGTGTAGACTCAACTTAGATTTCTAAATCAGTTACGTCATTTTCTGTCGATCAATTCATTACTCAATTATCAATATTTCTGATGAAGCAAATTAATTATGTAGTTATTAAAATAATTTATACAATTGCTCATTCATGAAGAATCTTACATATTTTGATTTAATCTCAGGTTCCTTAAGAGGAGATTAATGTTTCCTTGTCATTAAAAAAATGCATTTAAATTTTAAGATCTAAAACTTTTTGCTTGCTTAATGTCAAGCATTTTAACCTAGTCAATTTTGTGCTGAATTGAAATCAAATGTGTATCAATATTATAATTTTATAATTTTGTAAATGCTGTACATACTTGCCCCTGTTCTGTAAGTATAGTACAATAAGAAATTTTCAGATTAATCCTTGCTTTTAAGTTATGAATTTGTGTAATCAAGCTTCGAGCAAATTAATGAAAAACCATGATCAAACATTAAAATATGTGGAAAAAAAAATAGTCGGAAAAAGAGATAGGATAAGTAGTCTTAAGGGCTGCTTCTCAAGATGTTGTGATAATGTGAAAAAAACTCCAAAACACAGGGAATATTTACTGATATAAAAAAACGTACTGCCATGAAATGAGAAGTAAGAAAGCTCAAATAGAATCTATGTTCCATTAATCGATTTATTCCATCCGATAATCAATGTATACATTCAAATAATCAGTTTTTTTTTTCTCAAATTATCAATTTATTGCGTTTGATAATTAATTTAATCACTCAAATAATCAGTTTTTTCTCTAAAATAATCAATTTATTCATTCAAATAATCATTTTTTTTCTTTTAAATAATCAAGTTATCATCAATTCTGATTATATTCAAGACAATGTATATGATCGCAAGTCAATATTTTTTCCTAACTTCACATATTCAAATATGTATTTTTTCAAAAATTTCATCTAGCAGATTGTCCTAGAAAAGAAGGCACAAATTTTTTAAAAAATCGGGAAATTTTTAAAAAAGCGCTGATTTCTACTTTCATCATGAGAGAGGGCTTTGGAATGTCCAAGTCTCTATACTTCTCTATCCAACGGTACATGGGTAACAACATATTTACTTTCAGTATACAACCTATTTCACCCTTCTATTTTTTCATGGTTTGTGTTTCTTTCTTGGCTTATAAATTTTAGTTTTGATTTTTGTGTTATTTTTATGTCTTCATACTGTGTTCATGCGCCATTATCATTTTGTTTTTGTTTTTTATTCATTACTTTTCATGTAATTGTATGAAATCTTTCAGTGTATTTTATCATTTATTTTGGACATCAGATTCTAGCAGATGTATTTTTTTTTCTTCTTTTTTTATCACTGAATTGGTTGTGGAAAGTTGCTGAAATCAGAGCACTGACCTCCAGTAATTCAAATTGTTAGCCACACATCAATCCTAATTTAAAATGCAGGATGTTTTAGGATTTAAAGTTAATTTACCGTCAATTGGGGGTTTTCCCCCTTTTTTTTTCTTAAGTCTTCAACTAAGACTAAATGTTTTTCTTGCTTGATGAAAAGTCTCAATTAATAATTGCAATGATTAAGATAATAAAAAAGTAAATCAAAATTTCAAAACATTATAAAAAAATCATTTCAATTTAACTTGCTACCAAAGCTACTATTTTCCCCAGTAAAATAATTTTATCATTAGTCTAATATCCTTACAACCACCAAACATTAAAGGTTTTCTGGAAATTAATTTTATTACAAATACATGCATGTACCTCTAGTCTCCTTTTAGCGTGACAGTGGCCAGGCATCTCTTAGTATTTTGGTTGGGAAACTTTTTGACAGTCTAAGCATCTTGCTCAGAATCAAAGGATTCTAGAACAAAGGTCCACAGGAAAAAGAAAAAGGTTTCATTTTCATCGAAATAGTTTTCTACCAACAAATTAACCACTAATCCTGAACTCCTTGAATTTTAAAAACGTAAAGTGAAGGTCATATTAATGGAATTTAGGTCAATTCAACCTCTTTCAATGAGATGAATATGCAGATCTCTACTCTTGGGCTACTAGTGAAGCTAATCCTGTTCTCTCCTCTTTGAAATAAAAATCAATTTGGCTCACCAAATTTTTTTTGGAATGCCGATTTTACTGTCTGCAGAAAAACTTATGGAATATCTGTGTACTCCTAAAAGTTTATTGTTAAATAAGAATTTTTGTGCAGATGGATTTTCTGCTGTTGTCTACTATTTTAATTTGTTTTGTAAATATTAATTTGCGTCAATGGCGCTGCATTAGTTTTCTGTGTATATAGTTTTGGATATTAATTATTTATATGTTGTGAACCATTAACTGCTTAACTGTTCAAGACTGTTTTTAATGTTAGTGTGTATATGAACTGGTAGTCAATGAATGTCTGTCTGCTCTGATAGTTTTGTATCTAGAGTACAAATCTTATGTTTCATGAAGGTTGTGAAATGCACATGCTGTAATTTGAAGACAGGTTTAAGTCTTGTTGGAAATTGTCCTTTAACGAGGGGAAAACTTTTTAATTTGAATTGGAATGAAATTTTACTTGCAAGCATGCTCTTGTCCAAAATCTTTTCAGAGCTGCATCCTTGAAGTTTTACATCACTACTATGATTAGAAAAGTGAACCATGTAGTGGAGGGAATACAAGTTTGTCGCAAATTCAAAAAATAATTTTCAAGATCAAAGTTTTTTATTGAACAAATTTTAATCAGAGCTCTTAATTTCAGACTAACTTAACTCAATGCTGGCTTCTCAATTTTTTTTGCACTTAAAGTGGTATTCCCAACAAGAAAGGTTCTGTGGCCCTCATCTTGACGATGCTAATGAACTATGTGCGATGGCCCGGGATCGATTTTCAATACTTCTATTTAAAATACTTCTGTAAGGTTTTGCCTCAATTTTGGAGTCAACAAAATGAAATATTGATAGCTAAATGCAAAAAGTGTGCATCTCAATTGCAACGATTAAAAATTTCCAACTATGTTTCACTTCCTGCAAGAAAAACTAATCAAAACTGTCCCTCGCAATTTTGTGTGACTTCCAGAATAAGCCAAGAAGATTCACAAAAAATTCCCATAGAAATTGTGGGTTGGTTTACCTTCAAAAAAACAAAAATAGCCAAGATTTAAAACATCGTTAAAGGAGTTGTGCACTTAGTCATCAAATGCTCTCATTTTGTCAACGCACTGCAGGACAGTTGTATCAAATTTTTGCAGCCTCTATGGACAGAACTTCTCAAACTCAGAATAATTTTTTGACACCTCTTTCTAGTACTTAAATAATTACTTTAACATTTCTCTAGGAGTTCCTCTGAGGAAGTACCACCTTTTTCATTTGACCAGTAGAGTTAATTTTTTTTATTTATTCGTATAATGAGCAGGCCTCCAATCTGCAAGTATGTGTGAAATATCAATCTCTCTGAAGCTCTTTATTTTTGTACTCGGCTTTTTTTCTTTCTTTTTTCTTTGTTATTTTTGGATGATCAACTTATAATCAACAGTTTTTCACTTTCCTCCACAGCGAAGGAAATACATCATTTTAATGAATCTCTGCTCAATTTTACAAGTGGAGCTTATCAACGGAATCCCAAACCCTGTAATGTTAATATTAGTCCAATGACACTCTCATTTTGTCCATCCAGATTTCAGGTCAGCTCTTTCTGCAGGAGCGTTCTGTGGATTTTCTCCATTAGAATTTAACTATTTTCCTCTTGTCTCACTAATATATGCATCACGATTTTAATCGATTATGCTCATTAATCGAAGCCTAACTTTGTAAGCTAAACTCGGAGGCAATAAGGCCAATAACTCTACTTTTTTGTCAAACCTGTCCTCAAAATTGATAGGTTCCTCTTTAACATTATTTCTGACGTCACTTTTCTTGAATTGAAACTGAAAGTGATTCTAACTTACAATTAATTAAATGTGAGAATAAGCTGTATGACCCCATTTCAATGGCACCAAATCAAAAACGCTATGATTTTTCTTCACCTTCTTCATTATTGCACTGTGGATGTGGAGTATTTCATGGGTTTACCATGAAATTATTGATAGTTAATCAGAACTAAATTAAAATAGGTAACTTTTCAAGTCTGTTCAATATTGACCAAGAAATAGACACTCACCTGTTAAGTGCTCAAAGTGACAGTAAGAAATAAATGATCCGCAGCGAATATTTCTTTAAAATTATCTGAGATCTTCCTTGAAGATCATACTATAGCACTTGTCAGAAAATTTGGCAGTTGCTTACTTTTGACTGTGAAGCGCAGTAGACTGTTTCAAGTTTCTGTGCACGGCAGCGGCGTTGCCTGCGGTTAGTCCTCGATGGCAATTGGACAATTGCAACACAGTCGCTTGTAAACGGAAAGTAAACAACTACCAACTTATCTGAAGCGATTTCTATCAGCTCATGAATTGATTTTCGACTCAGCAAAAAATATTTTCTCCGAAAGTGTATGCAACCTTAACAATATTTTAAGAGAAATTCCGTAACTTTTTTCTATTTGTAGAATTTTGGCATCTACTTTTAAATAGATTTATTCCCATAGCTGTCTATGAGAGTCAATGAGGAAGGCTAAAGATGGAGAGCGTTAGCGATTTTTGCCCCATGGAATTTCCCCTTGAATTCAGTTGTTACCAAATTTTTTCCCCCTCGCCTTCTATCCATAAATTGCTCAATCAAGAAACGAAACGTACCTTTATCCAAATGGGAAAAAATTGATAATTTATTTTCAATTTTTTTAGAAATATTTTCTTTTTTAATTTTTAGTAGACTAATATTGCACGCATTTTATTAATTTATCATCGTGTCTTCATTTATATCTCATACTTGAATTTGTTTCATATTTATTTATTTAGGAGGTATAAATCTGATGTTTAATTTTTTTTCCAACTTTTCGGGCAACGGCCACATTTTACCTCATTCTTAAATCACATCCTTGTTAGATAGATGGGCCTAATCTCTATAATGAATTTATGGGAAATTTTTTTTCTCTTTAATT
Source organism: Bemisia tabaci (assembly GCF_918797505.1). Lineage (NCBI taxonomy): Eukaryota > Metazoa > Arthropoda > Insecta > Hemiptera > Aleyrodidae > Bemisia > Bemisia tabaci. The sequence continues at coordinate 50,873,571 of NC_092794.1, forward strand.
TTTCTGGAAGAAATAGAAGTACAGCGAATTTGATATTTGGGTCGCACTAACTAGTGATGATAAAATGTATACTAGTTGCCTCTTGCGCATCACTGATGGGACCAAGGTGGAAGAGATCGTGGTGTACATCAACTCTATGGATTATAGCAACCACAGTAGTGCTGTAATCTGCTATGCCAAGAAAGAACGCCTCATGCGCCCTCAGAGATCGCCATATTGCATTTGATAAAATTCGAATTTTTAATGAATCTCGTAAATACTTTTCATCCAATTTTCTCGATAGTATTATTACAATTTTATCCAAAGTATTTAAAAGTTTGAAAGAAAAATATTCATAACTTTCCCCAAAATCAAATATATTATCGGAGAAATTTAGGGAACGTTCGAACGTTCATACTTCATGCATTTATTGCTGACCCATTAAGGGCAACTTTTAAAAAATTGTCCTGCCACTTAGAACTGACCCGTTTCTTTTTTATTTTGTCTGAAAAGCGTATCTGACATGGCTGTAAGATTAGGAATGAAGTTGCCGTTGTCCTTAAGCAAGATCTGATGAAGCCAGTCTCCTCTGTATAAAATGTAGATAGCTAATGCCCAGTTGTTGTTTTTACCTGTTTTCTCTATGTTCTTCTTATTTTGTACATTCTTGTATATATTTTTACATGGTGCTTACCTAAAATTACAGTGTAATAAGAAGTTCTCTATTCTCTCAATTGTAATCATCGTCAAAACGGATTTCCACTATATTTTTATCACTGTCATTATTTTTTACTCTTTGATCAATTTTGTTCTCAATTAATGATGATGATTTTAAACTTCTTGACTGAAGAATTGAAAAAAAAAATTGCATAAGATTTGGAAAATTCAAGGCTTTTTCGGTCTTGCTTTTAGAAACCTACTAGTTGTTGTTTTCATACTTTTATCAATAAATTGATCTATTATAATTTTGGTTGCTCATTCAAACTCATTCTATCTTACCTACCTCCTATCTTTTTCTCTCTTCACCTCTCTACTAGTTAAGATGAATTCAATAGATCTACGGACAAAAACTACCTCCTTGGTTTACTGCTGCACAGCTGGTGTCTTAAGAAGCAATAATTATAGTTATCTACAAATTTTGTAAGAAACGGAGTAATAATGTGGGGCAGTATTAATATGGTAGAGTCTATTAGAGTCGCTGTATACTGCTGTAGTCAATCCTTTCTACCTGAATGGTCATTTCTAGCCTCTCATTTGCCAAGCAATGGGAACCATTTTGAAGTTTTCAACACTGCATCCTATGGATTCTGGCAGTGTCGCAGGCTGCAAATGTATTTGGGATTTATTAATATAAATCAATAATTACTCTTGCAAATTTTGGAAAATCAAATTGATTAACATCATTAGAAACTTCAAAGTGTGCAGAGTTTCTGGTTTATATGTACTAAATTTTTCACCAAAATGGCGCTCCAGCCCATAGCAACTCTGATGTAATCAATGATTAATACTGAGTAAAAATTTAACTTGTGATAATGTATCGAAAATTCCAAATAAAATTAGGAAAATGGGTGTCACAAATTGAAAGAATAGATTAATAGAGGATGATGACGCTTTTACGTCTTAGACAATATTATCGCTGGCATCTACGAATTCAGTCAATGGTGATTTTTTATTCCTATATCACTCAGAATCACTTACCCATGGCTTTTAGAAGTATCAAATCTGTAATAAAACCAGATTATCATTTTAAAATTGTAATCCTTTCCTCACCCTAAAGACCATTAAAGCAATATTTTCAGATGAGGTCAGGATAAAATACAATTTTAATCTGGTAATTCGTTTACTAAGGGAATCCTGTGGGGTCGTAGAAAGCTATCTTAACGGATCCATTTAGAATTAATAATTATGAGGAAAGCCTTATTGGTTGCAATTGAAGTTCTTGTACCTAGGGAAATTAAGCTGTTGCACAGGAAAAGGAATCCTACGGACGGACAAACAATGCAACCATACCTTGATTTAAAGCTCTTGCTGTTTCACTAGAGGGTACTCACCGGCATCTGAGTTTTAGAACAAGGTGTACCGGTAGCTACTTAACTGAATGATTTCTTTGAGCGCCCATAGTGTATTAAAATAATATAAAATTAGCCATGAGGAGGTGCTCTATAAAATGCATAAACAAGACTTTTTTTGTAAATTCCTATTTTTTTTTAGTTAAAAAAAGTTTATACCTGAGTAACATGGAAAAAAATAAATTGCTGATTTAACAATTGGATTGTTAAAAAATAATGTCCGACATGTTTCAAATGTAGGTACATTTTACAATAGTGGAAAGATAATTTTATTACGTGGGTGGTGAAGTTATCATTTTTTTAATGCAAAATCTACATTGAAACATGTCGGACACTCATTTTAACTGCAAAATTGTTAGATCAGCGATTTAATTTTTGCCGTGAAAGGGAAATGAAAATATTCAGTAATTTTTCAAATGAGACAAGTACTTAGCGCTACAAACTTTTTATTATTATCTTATCAGGAAAAATATATTTAATGATCCTATTGATAAAGGAATCATTCATACTGTTAGTGACTAATCAGCAAAACTCATTCAAAGAAAAATAATCCTCAATGAGGTTTTGGGTGAGTGCTTCAACTACAGACAGAACTAGCAATTTTATTTCCGAAGTAAAGCAAAAAAAGGCTGGGTTCTTTGCTAATAAGTATTCTATGGATTTTTCTTTCTTGTTTCAAAAATGAAGCCGCAGTGTTTTAACATAACCAATTGCTGATCCTGGCGGTTCAAAATTAAAATTTCCTTGATTCCTCAAGGTACGCCGCAGTACGTGAGTTTTGAATGTGGCGGTCAAACTTCAGCTACATCGTCAAGCAAGTTGCAGCACTTCCAGGCGCATTGTGTACCCTGCTTTAGCCACTCTACTCTCTTTTGACAAGTCTGTGATATGGAGATTGTGTTGCCGTGCGTTTATCAATCATCTCCTATCAGCCATCAGCTGTTCCGCGAATTCTGGATGCCCGTGTGCGTGTGTCGCCGTCGCTCTTCGTAAATAGTGGAAGAATTTCTGCGAATTATACGTGTTTGCAATTATTCTATGAGGCCCGTGTGTTTTTTTATCGTATTTTGTGCATGGCGCCGTGTAACAGAGTGTTGATTTTCCCTTAGAGTTCTCAGTGTTTTCTTCCAATGCTCAGGAACGAGACTTGAAGTGCCCTCGGTTTGAGCAGTCTGTTTCCAGTTCTGGATTGAGTGTTTATTCCATAATTGTAAGTTTTCCATTGCATTTGTCGTCTGTTCTTCATCCCGCACCTCCACCGGGTGAAATGAATACACAGGTATCAAGCTTGTCACCTTTTCAGCGAATGCTCCAGATGACAAGCCTCAGCTTGTTATCATGTCCCATAGAACTTTGATTAGCGATAATTTGTTAACACAGCCCACACATCTTAACTGTCATTGGAACGCCTTACAATATTCGCAGACATTTTTTCAAGGCTATGCAGTCTTTTTGCACTTTTTTTAACGATCGGTTAGGAGATGCTTCTGTGAGCGAAGACACAGGTATAGGCAGAACGTTAGCAGCTGATTCTGCACCTCCAACAATCTAAGTTATTGTTGCTTAAACCCTGATCTATATTAACCAACCTAACCCGACACGTCAGGTGAAAAGAAGCAGGAATGAGTGTGAAATTCTCTCTTGTTTTAGATCTGGATTTTTGTTATTATTGATATCCGGATCAAATACGGTTTTTCCAAAATTCTCAACTAAATTTGGCAGTACTTTTTTTGCTAAAGGTAAATATTTTCACTTGAGATCAACTTTTAACGTAACTGTGCTTATGTATTCACTTCCTCACCATACTTCTAATAATTCGAGCAGTTTTTTGCTAAAAATTGAGTCTATGTCCAACTTACGGCCACAAGCTACGGGTTTTAAACAAAAACCTGAAGGTGTCGTCAGCTAAGTTGGCACTCGTTTACATTCTGCTTGTAAGCGATCTAGATGCAATCATCTGATAGCAATCAAGGATTGACCATTGCCTGATCGAGTGTAGTGTAGTTGAGCCTTGATCCCTCCTAAACAACATTATCGCAGTTGCTTGCAAACGGAATGGAAACAAGTGCCAACTTAGCTGACAACACCTCAATCAACCTTTACAAAATACAGCTTTCTTGAGCTTTGGTGGATTAATTCAACTGAAGAATGCATCCGTTGCCTCGGAACTGTTTTGATTGCACTTCGCTCCTGTGCTGTAAGTAGGGGTGCAGGAAGTTCCTTGCCTTTTCATTCTTAGATGCAGCCTTTGCATTTTTGAGGTTGCCTTCACATGGCCTTTCAAATAAATCTTGCAAACTCCACTGTTTCTTTCGCATACTTAAAAGAGCGCACTTCACCATTTCCTTCCCATAAGTGTGCGTGTCTAACTATTATCTTAGCATTATAGAGCGCGCTCAATTATTTTCTTCGCATACGAGATCGTCTTAAACACAGTTTTCTCTGCATAAAGGAAGGTAACGCTTTGCTAGTTTATGTCTTCGGCCTTCAAATTTTTTTCACCTTTTCCAGGAGCCTTCATATTTTTTTTACCCCTTTCATGTGCCTTCACACTTGCTCTGCGATCGGTCTGCGATCCGCCGACCAAGCACTCTCTACACACCTGCATTGCAATTGAGCAACATATTTTCCCTTTCGAAATGGTAAAACTGGGGCAGAGAGTCAAAAATGATGAGGCGTAGACCTAGTTTTGCAGCGACTTTAGTGTCGCGCGAGGGAGGAACGGGCACACGGTCGGGCTCGGGTCATCCTCTCAGTGAGACATGCCTTCAATCCGGCTAGCAGCAATATGCTTACACCCGTGGTCGAATAGTTATCTCGTTACGCCTGCCGTGAATGAATTCAAATATCGACCGCTGCGCGCAAATAAAGTGTATTTATAAGTCCGATTGCAACGTTGCACACATTTGCTCATGTTTTATTTTTAATCGATGATTTTTGAAAAGCTACACGCAGTCTCTCTGAAGAGTTTCCGGGAATTTTCCGAAATGATCCAAAATAAAATCACAGATAATTTCGACGCAATATTTTCGTTCGTTCTTTTTTCTTCCTCTCTTTTCTCAAACCAAAAAGAATTAATCATTTTCCAAGTTTCTGAATTGTTGCAATATTAAGCTACGTATTTTCCCTGCAATTATGGTAAAAACGGGGCAGAGAGTCAAGAATAAAGACGGAAAGTCCTAACTTTGCGCCGACTTCAGCGTCGCGCGAGGCAGGATTCAGGAAAACCCATTCGGTCGGGTCATCTTCGCAGGGTGCCGCGCCTTCAATTCGGCTAGCAGCAATATGCCTACACCCGTGGTCGAATAGTTATCTCGTTGCGCCTGCCGTGAATGAATTCTAATATCGATCGCTGCGCGCGAAAAAAAGCGCACTCATCTCCGAGTGCAACGTTGCACACCCTTTTTCATGTTTCATTTTTAATCAATGATTTTTGGAAAGCTACGCGCAGTTTTTCTGTAGAGTTTCCGGGAATTTTCCGAAATGATCCAAAATAAAATCACAGAAAATTTCGACGCGATTTTTTCGTTCATTTCATTGTCCTTTGCTTTCTCCGCCGAAAAAAATTAAACACCGACCGAGTTTCTGATTCGTTGAAATTGGGTCGCAGAAAGTTCTACGCCTTCACATTTTTGGAGGCAGCCTTCGCATTTTTTATGGATGCCTTTTCATTTCTGGCTGCCAATGACTCGCGCAATTCACTTTTTCTCTCGCATAAAAGAGTGCGTTTAACTGTTTTCTTCGCTAAAGAGAGCGCGTTGGAGTTTCCCTCGCTAAAAAATTGCGCCTAGATGGTTTATGCATTCTGCTTTCAAAACTTTCTTTACACTTACACTGCGATCGATCGATCGAGCACTTTCTGCACCCCTGGCTATAACTCTGACCGTCGAGACAGGTTCTAATGTTTCTACCTGGCGTAACTTTTATCTAAGGAGGAAATCTGATGAAAATTGTGCTTCAACCCTTCTTGATATGAGCACTAACCTTGCTCTGAACTCTTTTGTTTCAGATGTGATCTAAAATTTCTGCTATGCGGCGGAATCATTTTTTCATTCTCGTCGCCTTTTTGTTAGCGCTATGGATTTTCATCACTCATTACATCTTTATGAACCAACCCAGATCACTGTTCACCTATACGGTAAGATATTTGATAACAACTTTTCTATTTTTCCCCAAATTTCCGTATTTTTGACCAGGTCTGAATGCAGCTACTCGTGTTCTCGCGATGTCCGTGTCGCACACACAAAAAATTGCAGGCGCTCGGTTTTTTTAGGCGCAACGTATGGCTGCGGCTGATCGATCTCAAGGGTTTTCTACGTGGTATGTTCGCAATTGATTTTACCATGTAAACCTCGGAATCGAAATGAGCCGTTTTGCAACACGACAGCATTGCTAGACGGTGCAAATTTTCCTCCAAAAACATTTCCTCAATAGCACTACGGATGTCAATCCCGCAAGTTACCACCGACAACATTTCCGCAATTTGCACCATTTCGGTACGCTGCCGAGTGTAGGTGCTACACGACTCGTCTGAATTTCGATTCCTACCAATACAACCGCTCTATTTTCCCTTCGTGTCCTTCGTCTATTGCTTTGTCTATAGCCCTGGATGGACGATCAAATTCCGAACCAATTCCGATCAAAGTAGACATGCTGATGACCGATGGTCACCATCTACCATCAAATTTTGACGGGCCGCACTATTTTGTTCAAACTAAGATCAGAATGGAGTGCCACCATTCATCATTTCCTGCCTCAGGAAACATTTCTGCCAAGTTTTCATTTTAAAATGAAGCAAATTAATGAGTTTAAGACTGATGACTCCCGACACTTTGATGGTAATTGGTTCAGGAATTTGATCTTCTATCCAGGGCTTATCAATTTCAATAAACAACTGACTGATGTAGTTAGACTGATGTCCGGTTTCCACGTCCATTTGGTAAAAGCTGTCCGATTTTTTAAAGCGTCGTGTCGGTCCAATAACTGTTGTTCGATTGTCCGCTGAATGTGCATCACGAATCTTAAAATAATTTGTTTAGGCTCTCTGACCTCTTTTGAATTTGTATTACTTTATATATCATACCCAAGAGAGTGACTTAGTGGCCACTTCATGCGATGTATTATCTCTGTTCGAGTGACGGACAGAGAGCCAATCTCGTCGTAGTACGGTATTTACGCTGTGGTTTGTCGCAGGTCACATGCGTCCGAGTGTTCCGCGCAATTGAAATTTCTCCGCTTTGATAGGTCATAAATTCATTTATGATTAATCAGTGACAAATTCGTTATGAGTTCGTGATTGGTTACCTTTACTACTCTGCCAAGGAATAACGTCATATATGAACCTTTCAAAGTTGCCAAATACCCTTTCATGAAATATGAATTTTACGGGAAATTTGTAAATCGATGGCCAAAATTCGAAACGACGTATCTTCATAAATTTTTAAATCCATCTTAATTAAATATTGAATTAATATGCTTTAAACAGTCGAGAAAATTTTTCTGTTGAATAAAAGAAATTCCAATTAACAATTCCCGGACGAGACATTTCGTTGAGTCAACAGGAAATCTCCTTGTTTCAAAATTGTTGTTTTCTTTTATCCTAAAGAGACGTCTTGGGACCGAATTTTTTCGGTCTTTCCACACAGAGGTGCAACATCCATCGATGAGTCCAAATCGCACCACCGGCCAATCAGAAGCGCCAAGCCGGACCTGAGAACAGTCGAGACTCGTCCTATTAAGCACGGTGGGAGGACCAATAAAATTCAGCCCCTGGCTCTTTAAAGAGATTTTCAGTGATTCCACGAGAATTCTCGTCCAAGAATTATATTACTTCCTGGAAAATTTTTCTCATTGATATCTATCTAAGCTTAAACCATCCAAACTTCACAAACTTCAACACTCAACCACAAACTTAAACTTCAAAAAACGCCCTGAACCCGAAACGCGTCTGCAGTTGCCTTCCTGAATGGTCGTAACTAGTGTTGCGCACCGAACAGCGTGTCTCTTTGAGGAAAAATTGTGCTAAAAAAAGTTTTTCCCTCTGTGTTGAGATTTCCAGTTTTCTGGATTATTAACGCAAGTTGGCTAAAAAATTTCAATTTATCATCTGAACTCCATTCTGGAACTAGCGCGACGAACCCTAAGTACACTGGTAAAAAAAACACATTGGATCTAGAGTCCAGACTCTTGAAAACATTGACAAGAAAAAGGACTCTTGATTCAGTCAGATTTAAGCTTAAATCAAAAGGAAATTCGCTCAAATTAAGAGGCTAAGCTTAAATCTGATTGAATCAAGAGTATTTTTTCTTGTCGATGTTTTCAAGAGTCTGGACTCTAGATCCAATGTGTTTTTTTACCAGTGTAATTATTATTATTTGTTTAACTTTGTCGCAAATTTTTTCTCGATCCCCTTGTTTCTTCTCCCCCACTCCCCTTGCCCCTCTCTCTCTTTTCAAATAACCTTTTCTCGATGTTTATGGAGGCAGAAGTCGATATTTGACACCCAACGTCACCTCGGTTTATTTGATTAGAGCTGTGACTGCTGTGAGCACTTGCCCTCGGGATGGGAATTAGAATGGAAATCAAAACGTGGCGGCCGATATCAAATGTGCTTAAAATCGACGTAAGTGAACGAATAATGAGCCACCTCGTCAAAGTTGATGACATCCAGGCGTTAGCCTCGCCGCAGCTGCCGAATTTCCGTTTCAATTCACTCGCCTCACCACTCTGCAGCTCCCATCGATGAAGCGAAATCGCACCCTGTAAAACCACCACTCGACGCTAACAGGACCCTTCACATGTCAAATCGAGCCAGGGAATCCATTTCGATGGCCAACGTGCAAAGCAACGTATCTCTGTCGAAGGCAAAGAGTCAAATGGTATTTTGTCAAATGCTAAGGCAAATAGTCAAATCAGGTATTTTGCGCAATGCCAAGGCAAATAGTCAAATCAGTTATTTTGTCAAATGCCAAGGCAAATAGTCAAATCAGGTATTTTGTCAAATGCAAAGGCAAATAGTCAAATCAGGTATTTTGTCAAATGCCAAGGCAAATAGTCAAATCAGGTATTTTGTCAAGTGCCAAGGCAAATAGTCAAATCAGGTATTTTGTCAAATGCCAAGGCAAATAGTCAAATATTCTAACTTGGATTGAAATTTTGATTCTTTACTCTAATTTTTGACAAAATAATTCGTTGATCCGGTAAGAAAGAATTCTATGTAAAAATATGCAGCATACAATAGTATTTTAATTGATTTTAAGATCCTGAATGCACTTTTCTCTTGAAATTTTCAGCACGTTATAAAACATAGAATTTTTAAAATTTTAACTTTTAAATGTACTGAAGGTATGTATAAAGGAAGGGACATGGAGAGTTCGCAGATTTGAAGAGTTATTCTTCCCAAAATATTGAAAACCCGTGAACTCCTCGCCATAAATTTACAGAATTCCGTAAACTGTCAAAATTTGACTACTGGCCTAGGCACTTGACTAATTGCCTTCGACAACTTTTTTGCGACGCTTCAAAATTTCCGATCCTATTTTATTTTCTCTGAGGTGAATAGTCTCCGATGAAAGTTCCTTGAAGCCTGAAATGTATGAAGAATATTTTGCTACCTAACAGAGAAGAAAGATCAAAGCAGTTTTCAAGAAATCACGTTGATCACATTTCCGAAGAAAAAATAAAGTATGACAGGAAGTCTGCAACGTCGCTAACAAAGATACGTGGTTTCACATTTTAGCCATCGATTTTCACTCAATGATGGCCACTACGATACTGACTCCCTGCATGGCCTTCCTTTATAGAGGCTACAAGCAGGAGCAAATTGGACCACATTAGGAAGGAACTAAAATTTCCGGCTTACAATCAGTTTACAAACTACGTATCTATCATTAGTCGATCTCCGCATGCCTATTAGTGTTTTTGTGAATGAGCCATGAAATTGCAGTTCCTAATCGCAAAATGTTGTCCCATTGGCTCTCTTGCCCGATGGGTCTCTTCAAAGAAGAATTTTGGCCCCTCCCTAAGAGAAAATAGGTCTGAGGTACCTACCGCAACTACAAATTTTCACTGATTTCAGGCAGTAAAATATGGCAACACTAGCTTTTTTGTGGGGGAGGGGGAGGGCTTCAAATCAGACGAAGCTTTCAGAAGAAGATTTTCTCTACGTTCGTACAAATCTTACCGAAAAAGTTTAATTTTGATGTAAGATGAGTCGCTCCTTTTAAGTCATTTTGAATAGTGATAAAAAAAAACTGGATAATTCGAAACAAATTTTAACCATGTATGAGCACAAGGTTTAACGTCGCCAAAAATTGGCCAAGTGATTCTATTACATCTCCAATAAACATAATTGAAGGAATTTTTGCTCCTGAAACGACGCTTCAAATGCCGAAAACCCCCGCAAAAATTGTCCTCAAACTCCATGTTTAGGCCAGTATTAAACCCTAAAATGACCAAACCACAATGAACAGACCTGTAATGAGCAAAACATTGTGTTGTTGAGTGAAATCAGGGAGAATCCAAAAACGGCCCTTATCGATACCGGCAAAATGCTCAGAATAGAGTGAGTTTTGTCGAGTTAGGTCGAAAAATCGGATTTTGCGATTTCGACGGGAAACGCTCCTCGTGTCCGAATAAATGAGTTGCGAGAGGTAGATTTGATTTATGTGCTAACGGACGGGGTAAATTTGCATTGAAATCAACAGTTTTGTGCCCTGAACACAGCAAATTAGAATTTTAAACAGCTTTTTCTCGAAACAGCCCTCTTGAATTTGCAAATTTCAAGCCACCATAACTTCGATTGAAAAATCAGGAAGGTTCAAAATAGTTCCAATCGGCGTAGTGAATTGTGCGTTTTCAAGCCCCCTGGCGCTTCAAAAAGTATAACACGACGATGATATTATTTGCGATACAGACGAGTGACTTCTGTTTTATATCTTAAATATATCTTCATCCAAACTAAAAAAACGCAAAAAAAAGTAATGTAAAAAAAAGAAACCCAAAAAAATAGAAGAACTTACACCCATTAAACTTAACTTGTATAGCAGGAAAGTGAAGATGTGGAATAAATTACGTTCGTTTTGTTATTTGTTCAGTTGGAACACTCAACATGCGACGGGCGTTTGCAGTTTTGTGTGGAGTTGGGAAACTGCGGGCTGATTAGTAAAATTGACAGACAAAGGACAAAGCTATAGACAAAGGAGACGAAGGCAAAGTGGAGGGATACTATTGGTGAAAACGGTCGCTATGGTCTTAAAGGACAAGGGAGGTGAAGTAGGGTAGACTAACTTTCGGCAACCCACGAGATACCCTATAGTTAGTCCATCACTTTTTCCCTTGGTCTACATCAACCATCCATTTCAACCAGTTGAATCACCCACTTTACCCATCGTCTTCTTTGTCTATCGCTTTGTCCATCAATTTTAATAATTAGCCCGCAGGTTGCGAAGTGAAGAGAGAACTAAGCACTTTTCCGACGTGATTATCGTGATACCTATCTAATTGTGAGCCACTCTCCATCAAAATGAAATTTCATGGAAGATTTCATAAATTTTCATTTGCCTCGAAATTTCAACGATTTTTCAGGGGCTGCGTATATGCAGTCCTCATCAATCATCCGAAAATTTGATGAGAAACTTCAAAATTAGGCACTCATGATCCCCCCTTCCCCTCAAAATTAGGATTTTACTGTTTCTATCAGTTTCATGAGATACCGAGTCCACTTTAGAAGTTTTAAAAAAATTTTATTTAACAATGCTTGATGAAATTTTGCACCTCTGGTAGCGACAGCGCCTTTTTTCGTCGCAGCAAATTGCAAAAGTCTGCAACATGTCGCTCGTCTGACACAAGGACTTAACCACACTTGGCGATTACCCCTGTTGTTCATGTAACTCAATGTTTTCCCAGTCTCATCTCAAAGTGTAGTTAGGCCCTCTGCCAGCCGAGCGATTTTCACCTTTTTTTTCTCGCGAAATGAATCACGCAAATGCGTCAAATTCAGGGCCCCGAACCCTCGTCATGACGTCTTTGATTTCCAACCAGGAGAGTTTTTCCATTCAAGGCGACACGGCACACACTGGACCGAATTATTAGGGAAATCGGACAAAATCTAAAAACGTTGAACAGGGTGTCTAGCATCAGGATTTTCCCGATTCCATCCATAGAGAGAAAAAAGGAGGTGTTTGCATCTTGAGGTTTGTTTACCCTGTGACGTAGGTCGGTACAACCTGGCCAGCGAAAACCGGAATTCGAAATATGAAAAACGGACCATAATGTCCCATTTTTTTACTTTAAGCAACTCATTATATAATTTCAAGCACTTTTTATAGAATGACTTATTCCTTAAATTACACCATTTCCAAGAAAATCGACATGATAAACGTCGCTGTACCGACCTACGTCATCAAATCATCAAAAAAATTCCAAGATGCCCGAAATGCAAGCACCTCCTTTTTTTCTCTCTATGGATTCCATCAGGATTCGAAGAAAAATCGATCGTAAAATCAGGATTTGAGAAAAGTCGGCCGCCCGCTTATTTTCCGTTCATTATTCGCTGTCCGTCCGTTAATTTTTCTCCGCAAAAAGTCAGGATTTGATCAGGATTTGGAAAAAATATGAAATGAGGATTTAGCGGTCAAAAATCAGGATTTCCCGAAGTGAAGAAAACTTAGACACCCTGTTGAAAGCTGATATTTTCCAAAATAAGTAACAGAAATGTTTAACAGTGGTTCAATTGGTTTTTTCGTGAAATTTCCTTTCAGAAACACCTTTTAAAACTGAATTTGTGACGGTAAACATAAAAATTTCATGTCCGATCTCTTCCATCAGTTCGTTCCGTTGTGCGGGAGCAGGCAATGTCAATCCGGGCGGGCCGATTCCGGCTCATGAATTTTTAAGCGAGCTGTGTATATAGGGATATGAGGCCGCCGCGGCACTCTAACACTCGATCAGAGTCAGGGATTTCGAGCTGTGACGTGGTGACGTGGTGGTGACGTGTGTCGATAACGAATTCCGTCGCCCGAGAGAGAAAATCGCACGTGCTGACCTCGTTGCCGTCGTCGGTGACGAGGGTGCCCACATCACCAAAGTTTTCAGATTTGTTGATGAGTCGTTTAATCGAATTTTTGGATTATCGGAAATTCATTAATCGATGGACAATCGAATAGGATGAAAATTAATCGCTTAATATGCAGATTTTAAAGCGGTAAATTTTCAAAATAAAAACTAGTACCCTGGGATGCCCAGTGCTCACATGCTAGAGTTCTTCGATAAGTTGATTAATCGATCAATCGAATTTTTGGACAACCGAAAGTGTAGTAAACAAACGAATCGGATAAAATTTAATCGATCAATGTGCAGATTTTGAAACTGTAAATTTTCAAAATAACAACCAGTACCCTAAGATGCCCAATGCTCACATGCTAGAGTTCTTCGATTAGGAGATTAATCGATCTATTGAATTTTTGGACAACCGAAAGTGCAGTAATCGATCAAAAATCGATTTAGATCAAAATTACTCGATTGATGTGCAGATTTTGAAAAAGTAAATTTTCAAAATAACAAACCCTGATATGTCCGTCGCTCACATGCTAGAGTTCCTCGATTCATCTAAGTTTTGGATTATCGAAAATTCAATAATCGATTCATAATCGAATCGGATCAAAATTAGTCAATTACTATGCACATTTTGAAACGGTAAATTTTCAAAATAACAAACGGTTTCGCGACTTGCCTGATGGACCATTTCCTGATTTCTCATCTGATTTTTATCGATTTTGGAAAGTTAGATGTGTGCTGTGATAGAAAGACAGAGTAACTTCACAACAAATCCGGCAACAGGTGGTCTATTTGAGTTCTTCTTGGTTTTTTGCCATTCTGTTGAAATCCTCCTTTTTTACTCAGGATAACAAAAGAAAAAAAACTCGGCAATGAAACCCGATCAAGGAAAGCCAAACCTCAAAAAAAGGGGAACATTCGCTTACCTCCCCGAATATTTGCGTAAGGAAAGACTTCAGGAAATAAAGTTTAAAGAGTACATAGTAAACGAGTTGAAATAGATCAAGTTGCAGTGGCGTGCGGTGGTTTCAGTGACAGGGCAAGCACTAGCGTTCGCTATCCGGGGGGGGGGGGGTGGTTTAACGTAGCCTCTTTCCCTTCCCCCTCCCCCTAAGCCTCCCTAGAAAATTCTTAAAATTTTACTCTATTTGCTCTATTTTTCGGATGAAATCTGATGGAACGTCTTGAAAAACTGTGGTTTTATTTATTTCTCTCTTATTTATGATTTCATTTACTCAACTTGTTTCGAATGTTATTGATCACTGGAGGACGGCTCCATACTCATAACTCCTAATTTTGCCACTTATTTGAGGTATTATAGTCTTTATTCCACAGCATTTAGAATTTTTTGAGTTACTTAAATTTCCCCCAAAAAAGGGCTTTCTGCATTTAAAACAGGATTGAGAATTGTCTAATTCATCACCAATTAGATCCAAGTGAGCGAAATTTTATAGAATATAAAGGCATTTGCTCCGGAGGAGCAATTACAGCCGCGACGGAAAGAGGGAACAAGATAGCGCATCGGAGGCAGAGGCAGCGCGCTGCGGTGACGGGCCAAGAGATGGCCAAGAGAAGCGAGCTGCGATCGCGCAGCGAAGGGCTCGGACTCGGAACGTACCGCTCTCCCCGCCTGCCTTGATTCCGCCGCCGAGCAGTGGCTCTCCGCTCAGCTGATCGCAAGCGGCGCATGAGTTGGCCCGTGTTCAGGCCGCGCAGCGCGCTGCGCCAGGCGCCACCTCCATCTGCTCTGCCGCTTTCATACTTTGGTGGCTCTATACGTATTTCTGTCTCCCTCTCTTTCTGTTTTTAATGCAATTCACTTACTGAACACATTTTATAAATTATATTTGCTAAAATGTAAAACATTTAATAGGTGTAATTTTCTTCTTTCTTTTGAAATCTTTGGGCAAGCAGTGCTTGCCTTGCTTATCCGGACCGCACGCCACTGTCAAGTTGGCGAACGAATGCAAACAGAAACTATGTTGCACGCAAACCCTATGCTTAGTGTTCTTTTTAGCATGAGTACGTCCAAATGGAGGGCCAAATAAACTATATTGGTTTTAATTCGGGTTCGGTTCGATTGATTAGGCATCTAAACTGCAGATTAAAGCGTCGTGTATCATGAAACTGAAGGCTCGTCAAAACAAAATCAGGTTGGAGAACGTCCACTCCCAGGAAATCCCAATCAAAACACAATGAGACGGATTCTAAGTTTTCAATAACTCACTCATAACGTTAATGCTCAATATAGAGTGTTTCAAGATAGAGGATGAATTTTGCTTCGTTTGAATTTTTTTAAAACGTGTCTCGATGGATTTAGGTATATTGAACCGAAAAAGAACATCATAATATTATAATTTCAGAGTTATCTATCTGAAAGATACTTAATGGTAAATGGAGAGTTAATCAAATTATCTTCCGGAGCGGCACAAGGCTCTATCTTGGGAAGTCTTTTCTGGAACTTAGTATATGATGAGATTGTGAGAATTAGAATTGATCCGTCTAAAATTATTGCGTATGCCGATGATTTATTGGTGATACTTAAATCTTATCCGGAACGTGTTGCTGAAGAGAGTAATAAAGTAACTAGGAAAATAGGTAAACAACTGAGAGAAAAAGGACTATCGTTAGAACCAGAAAAGACTGAAGCACTATTTATTGAGGCTCCGAGGAAATTAAATGACACTACGATTATGGTTGATGGAACACAGGTTAAGGTTAAATCATCTCTTAGACATTTAGGATTTTACTTGAGTAAGAATTTGAAAATGACGCACCATGTTAAGACTGTTTGTGACAAGGCAAAAAGAATGTCAAATGCCCTTCAATCTCTGGTTCCTAATTTTTTCGGTCCGACTTTTTTAAGGAGACTTATGATTTTTCAAACCATTATGTCAATAATCTTTTATGGAATATCTGTTTGGGGTGAATTTCCAGAGATCAGTCTTAAATGCAACATCTATGAAATAACAAAAACTATCCGTCCAATGAAAAGAGCTCTATGTATGGCATATAGAACAGCGTCATCGAATTGTCTGGATGTTTTGACAGGTATTCCCCCAACTGAATTATTACTTGAGGAGACATGGAGAAGATCAAAGAAGATTGAGGATTTTACTGAGATTAATAATGATATTGTAAGTAAGTGGTGTATTAGATGGAAAGATAGTTATACTGATATATGGTGTAAACGTCTTATACCTGAATTGGAAATTTGGCTCAATAGAGAACATGGGTATCCTAATTTCTTTTTAACACAGTTCTTCACCGGCCACGGTGCGTTTGGTTCTTATTTGTCTAGGTTTAAATTGATTGATAGCGCTAATTGTAAATTTTGTACTGGGGTTCGAGACACGCCGGAACATACTTTCTTCGAGTGCTCCAGATTTGTAAGTGAGAAAAATAAAATTGATACAGAACTTGGAATTACACTTACTCCAGATAACATCGTAAAAGAAATGACAGAGAATAAGTTAAAATGGAAACAGATAAGTGAATTTATACAGAGAATTTTAATTACTAAGCAAAAAATATATAATAATAAAGTAACAGTTGCTAACCCACTGCCCCCCCCCACCCCCCAGCCGATGATGTACCGATTGGTAATTCCGGCGTGTCTCGAATCACAGATACTTAGTTTAAGTATCATATTGGATATTATATTTGTTACAGATAAGGTTAGAGAAATGATAACGATTTGTTCATTGTAATATTAGTGTTCATTGTATGTATATCTAGTGTTTGAGAAACAATTAAAAAAAAAAAAAAAAAAAAAAAAAAAAAAAAAAAAAAAAAAAAAAAAAAAAAAAAAAAAAAATATTATAATGGCTGCTTTAGCTACACACACAAAATGATGAACTCAACTTGTGATATCGAACAAACAACTTCATTCACACTTGAAGCAGGTGGCCAGGCAGGTGGCAGGTGGACTTAAGGTCAGGCTAGACGAATGTTTACCAACACGTGCATCATCTAGAAAGTAGGAAGGTAAATACGGAGGTATAAACAAACGAAAAGTATCGAACTCAAGGCATGTCTTACACAAAGTGCAAGCAGGCACGACAGTATAGTCCTTTAAATCTAAAAATGTCTTTGAGGATTTTTAAGAGGAACAATAGTAACGTGAATACATGTTCGAATGTCCCATCATCATGAATGTATAGTGAGGGTTTCATTAAGAGATCATTGAGAGCACGATTTCGGCTCGAAGCGCCTTTAATGCCTTTTGAAACTTTACGCTTTGCCACGTAGTTAGTTTAGTTGCCTAACCCAACCTGGAACACGGAAACTGAAATGAGGATATCGGATATCGTAACAAGGGTTTTGACTGGCACGACTGCGCCTCGAAGCGCCTTCAATTTCGTTCGATACTACACGCTTTGTCACGCAGTTAGTTTAGTTGTTGTGTCCTTGTCAACCTGACTTTTACCCTCGAAACTATGTACCCTGCGCCCTGAAGAAGTGAAAAACCCGCTCGATGGCTGAACTCTGAAAATATGTAACTCAAAATTAGAGTAACATGTTCCAGAGTATGAACATCTCGCCCCTTCACTTTTCATCGGGGCCTTAGGGCGCAAAAATGGCCAAAATTCAGCCCAGGGGTGCACAACCTACCGAGCTTCCACAGTTTTACGCCCCCGCCAGCGGGCTTTCCACATTTTTCTCATAGGTTTTCCACAAAATTTTCCACCAATTTTAAAAAAAGATGATTTTTTATTCTGTTTTTCGTTGACTTTCAACTGACGACCCTTCAAAATTTTCCCTCCTTCCACATTTTGGGGGCTTTTGCACATTTTCAAGCGCCCGTCCGGGCATGCACCCCTGTTTCAGCCACACATTTCAGCAAACTGAGGTTTTGAAAGAAGCGTGGGTATTCAAATTCTCAATTCATAACCAGAATCTGCAGGTGAAAACGCGGTAGCGTGCTCCTGCCAAATTCTAGCCCATTAGCTTATCTCCGGCGTGTCCTCTTCTTTTTTACTTTTTTGTTTTGTGTGTGCTGAACGCAGTTGGGTATTTTCACGCTCAGATACGCAAATATCATCGTTTTGCCGTGCCTGTTTCATTTCGTGCGATCCTTCAGTAGTTCAACCGTGACGAAAGCACACGACGTCGCAAACCTCTATTTTTCTCGGGGTCTTTTATCTTCTTTGCCTAGAAGTTACCTTTTTCCTGTGCTATTTTGCATATGAGTTAGATGAGAAGTTCCAAGTTCGAGAGATGAGGTACGGCTGGAGTCCAAAGGCCAGAGAGTAGGAGAGAGCCAGAGATCACAAAAAGTCCAAGTCCGAGGGAATTTGATTCTGACGTAGACAAATGGCCGCCCCCGAAAAAGTATCATACAGTTACTATGTTTGCCTGTTCGGTGTTTATCTTCTTTGCCTAGAAGTTACCTTTTTCCTGTGCTATTTTGCATATGAGTTAGATGAGAAGTTCCAAGTTCGAGAGATGAGGTACGGCTGGAGTCCAAAGGCCAGAGAGTAGGAGAGAGCCAGAGATCACAAAAAGTCCAAGTCCGGATGGTGGTATACGTCTTTTTTTTTCACTTTGCAATGCACGAGGGAATTTGATTCTGACGTAGACAAATGGCCGCCCCCGAAAAAGTATCATACAGTTACTATGTTTGCCTGTTCGGTGTTTATCTTCTTTGCCTAGAAGTTACCTTTTTCCTGTGCTATTTTGCATATGAGTTAGATGAGAAGTTCCAAGTTCGAGAGATGAGGTACGGCTGGAGTCCAAAGGCCAGAGAGTAGGAGAGAGCCAGAGATCACAAAAAGTCCAAGTCCGAGGGAATTTGATTCTGACGTAGACAAATGGCCGCCCCCGAAAAAGTATCATACAGTTACTATGTTTGCCTGTTCGGTGTTTATCTTCTTTGCCTAGAAGTTACCTTTTTCCTGTGCTATTTTGCATATGAGTTAGATGAGAAGTTCCAAGTTCGAGAGATGAGGTACGGCTGGAGTCCAAAGGCCAGAGAGTAGGAGAGAGCCAGAGATCACAAAAAGTCCAAGTCCGGATGGTGGTATACGTCTTTTTTTTTCACTTTGCAATGCACGAGGGAATTTGATTCTGACGTAGACAAATGGCCGCCCCCGAAAAAGTATCATACAGTTACTATGTTTGCCTGTTCGGTGTTTATCTTCTTTGCCTAGAAGTTACCTTTTTCCTGTGCTATTTTGCATATGAGTTAGATGAGAAGTTCCAAGTTCGAGAGATGAGGTACGGCTGGAGTCCAAAGGCCAGAGAGTAGGAGAGATGTTGGCGAAAAGCGTCAGCTGTTTTGTAAAGTTTTGATTCCTCCAGTTTTTCATTTCTCAGTTTCAGTTCGGTATGATACCTTGCCCATAAAGGTGATCTAAAAGCGTCCTCCGAGTGTTATTTCTTTCCATACCACCTTTAGCTTTTACCTTTAGCCTTTAGGTTAAACCCCCCCCCCCCCAAAAAAAAAAAAAAAAAAAAAAAAGAAAAAAAAAGTCAAATTTACATTTCAAATTTACATTTCATTTTTTCAATGTCAAAATTTAATCCCCAAGTTAAATTTTGAGGGGGCGTGTTGGCGAAAAGCGTCAGCTGTTTTGTAAAGTTTTGATTCCTCCAGTTTTTCATTTCTCAGTTTCAGTTCGGTATGATACCTTGCCCATAAAGGTGATCTAAAAGCGTCCTCCGAGTGTTATTTCTTTCCATACCACCTTTAGCTTTTACCTTTAGCCTTTAAGAGAGCCAGAGATCACAAAAAGTCCAAGTCCGGATGGTGGTATACGTCTTTTTTTTTCACTTTGCAATGCACGAGGGAATTTGATTCTGACGTAGACAAATGGCCGCCCCCGAAAAAGTATCATACAGTTACTATGTTTGCCTGTTCGGTGTTTATCTTCTTTGCCTAGAAGTTACCTTTTTCCTGTGCTATTTTGCATATGAGTTAGATGAGAAGTTCCAAGTTCGAGAGATGAGGTACGGCTGGAGTCCAAAGGCCAGAGAGTAGGAGAGAGCCAGAGATCACAAAAAGTCCAAGTCCGGATGGTGGTATACGTCTTTTTTTTTCACTTTGCAATGCACGAGGGAATTTGATTCTGACGTAGACAAATGGCCGCCCCCGAAAAAGTATCATACAGTTACTATGTTTGCCTGTTCGGTGTTTATCTTCTTTGCCTAGAAGTTACCTTTTTCCTGTGCTATTTTGCATATGAGTTAGATGAGAAGTTCCAAGTTCGAGAGATGAGGTACGGCTGGAGTCCAAAGGCCAGAGAGTAGGAGAGATGTTGGCGAAAAGCGTCAGCTGTTTTGTAAAGTTTTGATTCCTCCAGTTTTTCATTTCTCAGTTTCAGTTCGGTATGATACCTTGCCCATAAAGGTGATCTAAAAGCGTCCTCCGAGTGTTATTTCTTTCCATACCACCTTTAGCTTTTACCTTTAGCCTTTAAGAGAGCCAGAGATCACAAAAAGTCCAAGTCCGGATGGTGGTATACGTCTTTTTTTTTCACTTTGCAATGCACGAGGGAATTTGATTCTGACGTAGACAAATGGCCGCCCCCGAAAAAGTATCATACAGTTACTATGTTTGCCTGTTCGGTGTTTATCTTCTTTGCCTAGAAGTTACCTTTTTCCTGTGCTATTTTGCATATGAGTTAGATGAGAAGTTCCAAGTTCGAGAGATGAGGTACGGCTGGAGTCCAAAGGCCAGAGAGTAGGAGAGAGCCAGAGATCACAAAAAGTCCAAGTCCGAGGGAATTTGATTCTGACGTAGACAAATGGCCGCCCCCGAAAAAGTATCATACAGTTACTATGTTTGCCTGTTCGGTGTTTATCTTCTTTGCCTAGAAGTTACCTTTTTCCTGTGCTATTTTGCATATGAGTTAGATGAGAAGTTCCAAGTTCGAGAGATGAGGTACGGCTGGAGTCCAAAGGCCAGAGAGTAGGAGAGAGCCAGAGATCACAAAAAGTCCAAGTCCGGATGGTGGTATACGTCTTTTTTTTTCACTTTGCAATGCACGAGGGAATTTGATTCTGACGTAGACAAATGGCCGCCCCCGAAAAAGTATCATACAGTTACTATGTTTGCCTGTTCGGTGTTTATCTTCTTTGCCTAGAAGTTACCTTTTTCCTGTGCTATTTTGCATATGAGTTAGATGAGAAGTTCCAAGTTCGAGAGATGAGGTACGGCTGGAGTCCAAAGGCCAGAGAGTAGGAGAGATGTTGGCGAAAAGCGTCAGCTGTTTTGTAAAGTTTTGATTCCTCCAGTTTTTCATTTCTCAGTTTCAGTTCGGTATGATACCTTGCCCATAAAGGTGATCTAAAAGCGTCCTCCGAGTGTTATTTCTTTCCATACCACCTTTAGCTTTTACCTTTAGCCTTTAGGTTAAACCCCCCCCCCCCCAAAAAAAAAAAAAAAAAAAAAAAAAGAAAAAAAAAGTCAAATTTACATTTCAAATTTACATTTCATTTTTTCAATGTCAAAATTTAATCCCCAAGTTAAATTTTGAGGGGGCGTGTTGGCGAAAAGCGTCAGCTGTTTTGTAAAGTTTTGATTCCTCCAGTTTTTCATTTCTCAGTTTCAGTTCGGTATGATACCTTGCCCATAAAGGTGATCTAAAAGCGTCCTCCGAGTGTTATTTCTTTCCATACCACCTTTAGCTTTTACCTTTAGCCTTTAAGAGAGCCAGAGATCACAAAAAGTCCAAGTCCGGATGGTGGTATACGTCTTTTTTTTTCACTTTGCAATGCACGAGGGAATTTGATTCTGACGTAGACAAATGGCCGCCCCCGAAAAAGTATCATACAGTTACTATGTTTGCCTGTTCGGTGTTTATCTTCTTTGCCTAGAAGTTACCTTTTTCCTGTGCTATTTTGCATATGAGTTAGATGAGAAGTTCCAAGTTCGAGAGATGAGGTACGGCTGGAGTCCAAAGGCCAGAGAGTAGGAGAGAGCCAGAGATCACAAAAAGTCCAAGTCCGGATGGTGGTATACGTCTTTTTTTTTCACTTTGCAATGCACGAGGGAATTTGATTCTGACGTAGACAAATGGCCGCCCCCGAAAAAGTATCATACAGTTACTATGTTTGCCTGTTCGGTGTTTATCTTCTTTGCCTAGAAGTTACCTTTTTCCTGTGCTATTTTGCATATGAGTTAGATGAGAAGTTCCAAGTTCGAGAGATGAGGTACGGCTGGAGTCCAAAGGCCAGAGAGTAGGAGAGATGTTGGCGAAAAGCGTCAGCTGTTTTGTAAAGTTTTGATTCCTCCAGTTTTTCATTTCTCAGTTTCAGTTCGGTATGATACCTTGCCCATAAAGGTGATCTAAAAGCGTCCTCCGAGTGTTATTTCTTTCCATACCACCTTTAGCTTTTACCTTTAGCCTTTAGGTTAAACCCCCCCCCCCCAAAAAAAAAAAAAAAAAAAAAAAAAAGAAAAAAAAAGTCAAATTTACATTTCAAATTTACATTTCATTTTTTCAATGTCAAAATTTAATCCCCAAGTTAAATTTTGAGGGGGCGTGTTGGCGAAAAGCGTCAGCTGTTTTGTAAAGTTTTGATTCCTCCAGTTTTTCATTTCTCAGTTTCAGTTCGGTATGATACCTTGCCCATAAAGGTGATCTAAAAGCGTCCTCCGAGTGTTATTTCTTTCCATACCACCTTTAGCTTTTACCTTTAGCCTTTAAGAGAGCCAGAGATCACAAAAAGTCCAAGTCCGGATGGTGGTATACGTCTTTTTTTTTCACTTTGCAATGCACGAGGGAATTTGATTCTGACGTAGACAAATGGCCGCCCCCGAAAAAGTATCATACAGTTACTATGTTTGCCTGTTCGGTGTTTATCTTCTTTGCCTAGAAGTTACCTTTTTCCTGTGCTATTTTGCATATGAGTTAGATGAGAAGTTCCAAGTTCGAGAGATGAGGTACGGCTGGAGTCCAAAGGCCAGAGAGTAGGAGAGAGCCAGAGATCACAAAAAGTCCAAGTCCGGATGGTGGTATACGTCTTTTTTTTTCACTTTGCAATGCACGAGGGAATTTGATTCTGACGTAGACAAATGGCCGCCCCCGAAAAAGTATCATACAGTTACTATGTTTGCCTGTTCGGTGTTTATCTTCTTTGCCTAGAAGTTACCTTTTTCCTGTGCTATTTTGCATATGAGTTAGATGAGAAGTTCCAAGTTCGAGAGATGAGGTACGGCTGGAGTCCAAAGGCCAGAGAGTAGGAGAGATGTTGGCGAAAAGCGTCAGCTGTTTTGTAAAGTTTTGATTCCTCCAGTTTTTCATTTCTCAGTTTCAGTTCGGTATGATACCTTGCCCATAAAGGTGATCTAAAAGCGTCCTCCGAGTGTTATTTCTTTCCATACCACCTTTAGCTTTTACCTTTAGCCTTTAGGTTAAACCCCCCCCCCCCAAAAAAAAAAAAAAAAAAAAAAAAAGAAAAAAAAAGTCAAATTTACATTTCAAATTTACATTTCATTTTTTCAATGTCAAAATTTAATCCCCAAGTTAAATTTTGAGGGGGCGTGTTGGCGAAAAGCGTCAGCTGTTTTGTAAAGTTTTGATTCCTCCAGTTTTTCATTTCTCAGTTTCAGTTCGGTATGATACCTTGCCCATAAAGGTGATCTAAAAGCGTCCTCCGAGTGTTATTTCTTTCCATACCACCTTTAGCTTTTACCTTTAGCCTTTAAGAGAGCCAGAGATCACAAAAAGTCCAAGTCCGGATGGTGGTATACGTCTTTTTTTTTCACTTTGCAATGCACGAGGGAATTTGATTCTGACGTAGACAAATGGCCGCCCCCGAAAAAGTATCATACAGTTACTATGTTTGCCTGTTCGGTGTTTATCTTCTTTGCCTAGAAGTTACCTTTTTCCTGTGCTATTTTGCATATGAGTTAGATGAGAAGTTCCAAGTTCGAGAGATGAGGTACGGCTGGAGTCCAAAGGCCAGAGAGTAGGAGAGAGCCAGAGATCACAAAAAGTCCAAGTCCGGATGGTGGTATACGTCTTTTTTTTTCACTTTGCAATGCACGAGGGAATTTGATTCTGACGTAGACAAATGGCCGCCCCCGAAAAAGTATCATACAGTTACTATGTTTGCCTGTTCGGTGTTTATCTTCTTTGCCTAGAAGTTACCTTTTTCCTGTGCTATTTTGCATATGAGTTAGATGAGAAGTTCCAAGTTCGAGAGATGAGGTACGGCTGGAGTCCAAAGGCCAGAGAGTAGGAGAGATGTTGGCGAAAAGCGTCAGCTGTTTTGTAAAGTTTTGATTCCTCCAGTTTTTCATTTCTCAGTTTCAGTTCGGTATGATACCTTGCCCATAAAGGTGATCTAAAAGCGTCCTCCGAGTGTTATTTCTTTCCATACCACCTTTAGCTTTTACCTTTAGCCTTTAAGAGAGCCAGAGATCACAAAAAGTCCAAGTCCGGATGGTGGTATACGTCTTTTTTTTCACTTTGCAATGCACGAGGGAATTTGATTCTGACGTAGACAAATGGCCGCCCCCGAAAAAGTATCATACAGTTACTATGTTTGCCTGTTCGGTGTTTATCTTCTTTGCCTAGAAGTTACCTTTTTCCTGTGCTATTTTGCATATGAGTTAGATGAGAAGTTCCAAGTTCGAGAGATGAGGTACGGCTGGAGTCCAAAGGCCAGAGAGTAGGAGAGAGCCAGAGATCACAAAAAGTCCAAGTCCGAGGGAATTTGATTCTGACGTAGACAAATGGCCGCCCCCGAAAAAGTATCATACAGTTACTATGTTTGCCTGTTCGGTGTTTATCTTCTTTGCCTAGAAGTTACCTTTTTCCTGTGCTATTTTGCATATGAGTTAGATGAGAAGTTCCAAGTTCGAGAGATGAGGTACGGCTGGAGTCCAAAGGCCAGAGAGTAGGAGAGAGCCAGAGATCACAAAAAGTCCAAGTCCGGATGGTGGTATACGTCTTTTTTTTTCACTTTGCAATGCACGAGGGAATTTGATTCTGACGTAGACAAATGGCCGCCCCCGAAAAAGTATCATACAGTTACTATGTTTGCCTGTTCGGTGTTTATCTTCTTTGCCTAGAAGTTACCTTTTTCCTGTGCTATTTTGCATATGAGTTAGATGAGAAGTTCCAAGTTCGAGAGATGAGGTACGGCTGGAGTCCAAAGGCCAGAGAGTAGGAGAGATGTTGGCGAAAAGCGTCAGCTGTTTTGTAAAGTTTTGATTCCTCCAGTTTTTCATTTCTCAGTTTCAGTTCGGTATGATACCTTGCCCATAAAGGTGATCTAAAAGCGTCCTCCGAGTGTTATTTCTTTCCATACCACCTTTAGCTTTTACCTTTAGCCTTTAGGTTAAACCCCCCCCCCCCCAAAAAAAAAAAAAAAAAAAAAAAAGAAAAAAAAAGTCAAATTTACATTTCAAATTTACATTTCATTTTTTCAATGTCAAAATTTAATCCCCAAGTTAAATTTTGAGGGGGCGTGTTGGCGAAAAGCGTCAGCTGTTTTGTAAAGTTTTGATTCCTCCAGTTTTTCATTTCTCAGTTTCAGTTCGGTATGATACCTTGCCCATAAAGGTGATCTAAAAGCGTCCTCCGAGTGTTATTTCTTTCCATACCACCTTTAGCTTTTACCTTTAGCCTTTAAGAGAGCCAGAGATCACAAAAAGTCCAAGTCCGGATGGTGGTATACGTCTTTTTTTTTCACTTTGCAATGCACGAGGGAATTTGATTCTGACGTAGACAAATGGCCGCCCCCGAAAAAGTATCATACAGTTACTATGTTTGCCTGTTCGGTGTTTATCTTCTTTGCCTAGAAGTTACCTTTTTCCTGTGCTATTTTGCATATGAGTTAGATGAGAAGTTCCAAGTTCGAGAGATGAGGTACGGCTGGAGTCCAAAGGCCAGAGAGTAGGAGAGAGCCAGAGATCACAAAAAGTCCAAGTCCGGATGGTGGTATACGTCTTTTTTTTTCACTTTGCAATGCACGAGGGAATTTGATTCTGACGTAGACAAATGGCCGCCCCCGAAAAAGTATCATACAGTTACTATGTTTGCCTGTTCGGTGTTTATCTTCTTTGCCTAGAAGTTACCTTTTTCCTGTGCTATTTTGCATATGAGTTAGATGAGAAGTTCCAAGTTCGAGAGATGAGGTACGGCTGGAGTCCAAAGGCCAGAGAGTAGGAGAGAGCCAGAGATCACAAAAAGTCCAAGTCCGGATGGTGGTATACGTCTTTTTTTTTCACTTTGCAATGCACGAGGGAATTTGATTCTGACGTAGACAAATGGCCGCCCCCGAAAAAGTATCATACAGTTACTATGTTTGCCTGTTCGGTGTTTATCTTCTTTGCCTAGAAGTTACCTTTTTCCTGTGCTATTTTGCATATGAGTTAGATGAGAAGTTCCAAGTTCGAGAGATGAGGTACGGCTGGAGTCCAAAGGCCAGAGAGTAGGAGAGAGCCAGAGATCACAAAAAGTCCAAGTCCGGGTGGTGGTATACGTCTTTTTTTTTCACTTTGCAATGCACGAGGGAATTTGATTCTGACGTAGACAAATGGCCGCCCCCGAAAAAGTATCATACAGTTACTATGTTTGCCTGTTCGGTGTTTATCTTCTTTGCCTAGAAGTTACCTTTTTCCTGTGCTATTTTGCATATGAGTTAGATGAGAAGTTCCAAGTTCGAGAGATGAGGTACGGCTGGAGTCCAAAGGCCAGAGAGTAGGAGAGAGCCAGAGATCACAAAAAGTCCAAGTCCGGATGGTGGTATACGTCTTTTTTTTCACTTTGCAATTCACGAGAGAAAGGGTAACCCCGTAAGAACTGCTCATCTGTTCCGGTAGGAACAGGAACTTCTCTTCTTTTCTGTCGAAAAGGAACTTCAAAAATTGCGGAGTGCCAAGTGTAAAACAGGTGGGTGGAAGTTACACGGGTAGTTGCACGTGAGAACGATGGTGGTTCGGTCTGAGCTAAAGAGTCAGAGAACGGGTTGTCGGCACCATGTCACGTCGAAGGATTAGTTTGCATTTTAGACGGACTGAAAAACGTCTAAGAATCCTTGACGCGGCGGAAAATTTAACGGAGTTGTGGGAGAGCAAGAATTGAACGAAAATACTTGGAGGGCCGAAAAGAATTGTATTATAGAATTTAGAAAATGATTACAGAGTCACACTTGAATAAATAATGCCTACGGAGGGAGAATGGCATAACGTAGTACTACGGGTCAAGATGGTAAAAGGACCATGAGAAATGGGCAGCTCAAGCTTTTATAGACTTGGTGACGTCACAGGTGGTGAGACAACAAGTCTACACGCTATTGGCTGGCTATAATCAGTGGAGCTATCAGCTGTAAGTTCAGTAATAAAAGTAATGGGTAATTTAAGGTGATGGCTGGGAGATAGGACTGAAAAAGACGAAAGTGTACGAAATCCAACCATCCCTAATGAGTGAACTGAATATGCATAGGAAATTTATAAGTTTAAGAAATGAACAAGTTACTGGTATTTCAATACCTGTGACAGCGTGCTCCTGCCAAATTCTAGCCCATTAGCTTATCTCCGGCGTGTCCTCTTCTTTTTTACTTTTTTGTTTTGTGTGTGCTGAACGCAGTTGGGTATTTTCACGCTCAGATACGCAAATATCATCGTTTTGCCGTGCCTGTTTCATTTCGTGCGATCCTACAGTAGTTCAACCGTGACGAAAGCACACGACGTCGCAAACCTCTATTTTTCTCGGGGTCTTTTTGATTCTGACGTAGACAAATGGCCGCCCCCGAAAAAGTATCATACAGTTACTATGTTTGCCTGTTCGGTGTTTATCTTCTTTGCCTAGAAGTTACCTTTTTCCTGTGCTTTCTGTATTTTCAGAGCGGCTCCAACTCCATGAAGGACCAACTACAAGCGTTTGAAACGAAGCTTCGCTCGGAGGAAGTAGTCAATAATTTTTTACTGGAAAAATTTAGGAAAGCTATCACCATGAGATGTAAGTATTTAAACTTTGCATTTTACGCTGCGAGGGCTGTCCATTGATTACGTCACGCTCAAAGAAGGGGGAGGGGGATTCGTGTCTGAGACGGTGCGGGTGGAGAAATCTTCTACCCCTCTCCCAAAGTTTGCCTATCTCCAATTTGAATGGAATTTTATGATAAGTTCCCTGGAGACTGCATAAAATATTAACGGCTCAAACGCCGTTAAAACGAATATTTCGCAAAAATCTGGCAAGATTCCTCGTTTTTCCTGTTCCCTCGGAGTCCAGGAGTTCCCCATCGCGCGGCCGAACCGGTCTCGTGGTCGGATATTATAGCTTTTATGTCCTTCTGATAATGCCTGACATTACTCTCAAATCGGTGCGAAACAAAGATTTTTCCAAAAATTTGCAATGATTTTGGCAAAAACATCCTCAATCGAACTGAATGCTTGGAAGATAGAACAAAAAAGAGGCATTTCTGGGGCATCTTTTGAAAGACCGGGGGCGTTGCCCTGTCTCCAGTAGGGGAAAAAAGTCTATCGGGCCGAGAGTCCAAACTCTTTAAAAATTTGACAAGAAAAAATTCTCTTGATTCAATCGGAGTTTTGCTTGAATCAAAAGGAAATCCGCTTAAAGTGAGAGGCTTGGCTCTCGATTGAATCAAGGAGAGGTATTTTTTTTTTTTTTTTGCCAAATTTTTTTAGAGTCTGCACTCTGGACCCAAGAGTCTTTTTCTCCAGTGTTGAATTTTAAAATGAGACGATCCCATTTACTAGTGGTAGTGGATTTAGGAGTCTCTCCGGTTTTGCCCTTTCGGAATTGGTTCGGCTCTCCGTAATAAATATAGCATTTATAGCAATCTCGAATCGGAAAGCTGCTTGGGGGACACGTTCGGAACCGTAAGTCTCGATTCCGTGCGGTAGCAGTGTAGCACTGATGGTAGCTAACGTTCCCACGTCCGAACGCAGGAACGCTAAGTGCGGAAACGGAAATTAGTAGCAGCACAAGCACGTTACAACAGAATCCGCTGTATGTGTACCCTGTACCTACTTCAATAATTCTGTCGTGCCAAGGAGAAACGCTATATAAACCTCCAGGCGTTGCCAAATTTTCTTTGATAAAATACGAATTTCTTGATAAAATTATGAATATTTTTCTTCTAAGTTTTCAGATAATTTCGTTCGCAATTTCATCTAAAGTTCCTGAAAATTTCAAGGAAAAATATTCATAACTTTCTTTAAAAATAAACATTTGTGCGAAGGAAATTTGGTAACACTTGAAGGTTTGTACGGCGTCCTTCCTTAGCACGGCAGAATCAACCAAATCACCGCTCATGTGGTTTTGAATGTCAACGGTAACCAACTGTAGGAAGATTGTCTCTGTTGTCATCCCTAAAAATAATTCACTCATCGCACTAATTACAATGTCGTTATAAGAGCATCAGTAGCTCAAGTCGGAAACTACAAATCTCGAGTGGGAAATTTCAAAAAATATGAAACGATCGAAACTCAAGAAATTCTGTCCCCATTTAATATTCTAACTCTTTGTTCTAGAGAAATTTAATTTGGGGGGGGGGGGGGGGTTAGTGTAAATCACCAAACTCTATTTTCTTTAGTCCAAAACTTTAGTAAACTGTTTTGCCTCGAAGGCATGGAATTCACATTATTCTTTTATGAAATTTTCTCTGAAAATTCTACAAACAGTGAAGTATCTCACAGAAACTTTCGAAAATTCATGATGATTAGTTTCCCAATTACAAGAATGACGGGAAGTCTGGGACATTGCAAACTTTGGTGTGTGGCTTCCGAGGTCAACCATTGAAATGTCATAGTCTTTTCTGTCATGAAGAGAGATCCATCCCTCCGCCTCCCTCACCTATAGACAAAAAAGAAAAAAGGAAATAATGTGTGAAATGGGAATCACCATGGAACCATCCAAAAAGAGGAAATGGTCATCAAGAATGAATATAAAGAGACACACGTCCTTCCATCTTCACTGAGTAGAGAGTATTGTGTCAGTTTTCCGTCCATTGAAATTTTTACCATTCTTGTATTTGTTTTTCACCTCTTTCCAGATAGTGAAGCCAATCTCCAAGCAAATGTCACATCCGTTCCAAAACCTGTGAGCGCTCCTTCTCAGAGCCCTAGTGTGGATGGAAATAATAATTCACTACACAATGACAAGAGAGTAAGTTTTGCAATTATATATTTTTTTATTGTTGTAGTACCAAACAAAAGTGCTCTTCAATGTATGATACTTTTACGTACAACTTTTGCTGTAAATTAGGCACTGTTCCTTCTCACACATATACAGAAGAAGTATTTTTTACAGTGTGATTCCCCTCCACCCACTCTCATGGTTTTGAGAACTGAAACAGATTGTAAAAGTAATGGTCGGTAGAAATAAAAAAAAGTCAGTATTTTACAGTGTAACACGTTTTAAATGAGTTTAGGTAATGAGAGGTACCTACATAATTTCAAGATATTTTTATCGCTAGTATCATCTCTAAAGGATCCACTCTAATTATTTTGTTATACATAGAAAAAGAAGAAGACGGTGTTTATACACCCTTCGTATTTCACAGTTGACAATTGATCCAATGACCTGATTCCCCACATTGTCCCTCTATTCTTCAAAATGAGGCTCATCTGCTCACACTTGTGCAAACATGCAATATGTGTTAAAGTAAGGATCCAGCTAGCAAATTAGATTTTAGCCAGAGTTTTCCTCTTCAAAATACTTACTGCTGTTTGAATATATATAAATTTCATCTTTTTGTTTTTCAACCTCTTTTGATTTAATGTAAGTCTTAGAGCCCTAAAATTTTAGTCGGTTTTAATTTTAACTTTTAAGGCTTACAACTTTCAAAATGTATGTGCTTCTTTTTGTCGAAAATACAAAATGAACTTGCTGAAACTTCGTGAGGCTCAGCTGAGCAGAGTAAAAAACCAAAACAACAATTCTTACAATTGTTTTATGATTCCTTTAAAATCGTATAATTCTATCCGAGTGTTAGTTTCAAAAGAGAAAGCGCACACTAATTAAAACATTACTTGAAGATAGTTATCAGGTATTTTCAATTTAGGTTTAATTTCTTTTTTCTCCAGCTACAAGAGCTAACTGCACATTCTGAAAATGCCATTGCTGTTGTGGTATTTTCCTGCAATCGAGTGTCAGTGGCCAAATGTTTGAATGCATTGCTCAAGTATAGACCCTCAAAAGAAAAGTTTCCTATCATCGTATCCCAAGACTGCAATCATGCAAGGACCGCAGAGGTGATCCAGTCGTATGGAGATCAAATTTACCATATCTTAGTGAGTTCTTTTTCTCTTACCTTTCTGATCTATCGGTACTGCCCAATGGTCAGTAGACTTTGAGCACACATTCCATATGGAGTGCTGCACCTTTTGCAGATATATTGCTTCATCATTGTACCAATTATTCATAGGTGCATGCAGGCAATGCCTTATGTTCGTCTCCCCTTAACGCTCTATTGTGGTGGGAAAATTCGATTTTTCACTGGTCCTGGTATAGTCATTTGTGACCATATTTTTTTGAGCTTTTCGACATCGTCACAACTTAGTCAAACTCAATGCATTTCTTATATTTATATAGAGTATCTCAAATAATGATTTTAAGTATCATTTATGATGTGGATATACTGAGACACTTTTATTACTCGACAATTCTGACGAATTGAGACGCCTAAAGAGGGTGAAGCCTCGGGAGCTGGCGAACCCCCAGGTCTGAACCAATAGGTACTTAAAGTTTTCACCTAGTCATAATGAAAGTAAGATACGAATTTCTCGGTTGCTTATAAATTTCTTTTAATCTAACTTTATTTACAATGTGTATACATATTTCTAATAACTCAATGCATATTTCTAATAATGTAGAAGGTCCCAATAAATAAGAAAAAAAAACAAACAAAAAAACTACGATGTGGCAAAATTTAAAAATTTTATATTCTTTAGAAGCAACTTTGATTTGCTTATCAGGCTTGCACTGTGAGTACATTGGAACTTCTTGTTTTTGTTTACATAATATTATGAATGTCAATGAGATTGACAGGAAGTAAAAGTAAGTAATGTTTATTCTCCACCAATATTTTTTTCTGTTTTTTGCGCCTAGTGCTTGGCCCTTGAGAGGAGAGTATTAAGCTTTCACTTATTCCTGATCGTTCATCTTGGTAATAATACTTATTTTATTTCATGGAACCAATATTTATCATTTTCCGTTTACAGCAACCTGACCAAAGCGACATTCCTGTTCCTCCAAAAGAGAAAAAATTCAAAGGTTATTTTAAAATTGCAAGGCACTATGGCTGGGCTCTCAATGAAACTTTTTATAAGTTTAAGTTCCAGACAGCTATTATAGTTGAAGGTACGTTATTTTGAAAGTATGTTGTAACCTCGTTCTTTTACTCTTTTTTTTATCATGTAAAGAAAAATGAAAATGAATAGATATTGAAGAACTTGCACTAAAATCTTGTCTTTTATTTAGAGACACAGAAGTGTAATTTTTCTCGGGAGGGACTTTTGAACATAATTTTGAACGGAGTCTCAGTGAAAAGAGTGAGAGAACGTATCTTTACTTAAAGGAAAAGCAGCTGGTTTATGACAGTAACTGAATTAT
Source organism: Bemisia tabaci (assembly GCF_918797505.1). Lineage (NCBI taxonomy): Eukaryota > Metazoa > Arthropoda > Insecta > Hemiptera > Aleyrodidae > Bemisia > Bemisia tabaci. The sequence continues at coordinate 50,906,212 of NC_092794.1, forward strand.
CCATTGAAAGAGCAAGTTTATTAAGTTTCTACAAAATGGATGGTTTTGCGATTTAACTAAATATTCTGCAATAATATATTGTAGGAATCATGATTTTGTTTTGCGTGAAATAGCTCTCAATTAAATTGTTTTTACTTATGCCCTTAATTTCAATGTTAACACACAGATATTTTATTCCCTTTTGCTCTGTAAAAGTGCATTATTTTACTCAACATTCACTCGGATTGAATGACGCTCTTGCATGTGTCAGGAATTTGTAGTTTAAGTGCAGATCCCTGTGTAAAATGTTGCGAGAAACACAATGTGCCACTGGTTTTCTCTGAAATCAACTCCAAAGCTCAAAAAAATCTATCCAAGTTGAGGCCGTAATGAAGGGGATATCCCACACTACCTTGAGAGTCCAACTGTTTATCAAGACAAACTTTCTGTGCAAAATTAGGGAGCAAATACATTACCAGGGTTGCCGCTTCGTTTAGGGACTCGACAACTGAAAACATGGCAATCCTGCTAATGTATTCGCTCCTTATCTTTGCACGGAGAGTTTGTCTTGATATCGAGGTGGACTCTTGGGGTAGTGTGGAATATCCCCTCCATTGCGGCCTCAACTTGGAAGACTTTTTTTGAGCTTTGGAGTTAATTTCAGAGAAAAGCTGTGGTATCATTGTGTTTCTCGCGAAATTTTAAACAGGAATCTGTACTTAAATCGCAAATTCCTGACCCATGCAAGAGCTACATTGCAGTTGCAGCAGCGTAAAGTGTTTGTTATTCACAAGTTGCAAAATAATTAAGTATCATAATGATATACTGAATGCATCTTTTTGTTTTTTCAGATGATTTAGAAGTAGCCCCAGATTTTTTCGAATATTTCTTGGGTACATATCCCATTTTACTGGCAGACCCCACTTTGTGGTGCATATCAGCATGGAATGATAACGGCAAGAAGAATTTGATAGCAGTTGAAAATCCAGAACTTCTTTATCGAACTGATTTCTTCCCTGGTCTAGGGTGGATGTTAACAAAATCTTTATGGGATGAACTATCACCAAAGTGGCCTCACAGGTACAATGTTATGCACTTCTGAACTATGAAGCTCCCATTTAATCATTGGCATTCAGTGTTAATCTGAGTAGCTTTTCACGAAGAGGGTGAATTTAGCTCGAATGAGATTTTTCTGTTCTCCACGAGAATTTCATAGCCAGGTAATGATGAGAGGCCTATGGAATTAGCTGTCATAATCTTCTGGATTGTTTTTTCTTCAATATCAAGTAAAGTCAATGGGTGGCGAAAAATACATTTTAATTTGATTAAGGAATTAAATTTTCAATCAGCAATGACAATAAAAAAATTAATTGAATTATTCAAGTCTCAGTCCGCTTGAGTGGATTTACTCCTCTCTTGAGCAAATACCCACACACATAATACGAAGAAATTTGGTGCTGACTAAATTTTGAATTTTTTTATACCTATGATGTTTCTCATGATCTCCGGTGAAAGATGAGCTTATGAAATGGAACTTTTAATTGCCAATCTCGTGAAATTTGGGTCTGAAAAGTGCATTTTTTGGCAATTTAATAAGTTTGACAGCACAAAGAAGTAGTACTATGGGCCTGTTGCAAACTTTTGCTAGAGCAAAAATAAGAGTTGTTTCTTATAGATAATGCCTCAAAAATCACGATGAGCGCATCGGCAAAGTCTGAAATGCACTCATAACTTCACAGTCTGCGTAAGAAATTTGCGGTTTTTTGAGCTTCCCGCTTCAAAAACGATACTACGACACAGGTGAACATTTTGTAAGAGGAGTCGCTCCATCGTCGGCAATAATCATCATGGCCGACGCCAATCCGCCGAAACACGTTTGATGGGACGAGATATAACACCTGAACTGGATTAGACCGGATGACAATCGGTGTGTTAACGTTCATATTTTCCACGCCCGAATTGATTGACCTTGAACTCTCCTCGAATCACGCACGGAACTGCGAGCAAGCGTCGGCCATGATGAATATCGCCGACGATGGAGCGACTCCTCTAACAAAATGTTCACCTGTGCCGTAGTATCGTTTTTGAAGCGGGAAGCTTAAAAAAACGCAAATTTCTTACGCAGATTGTGAAGTTATGAGTGCATTTCAGACTTTGCCGATGCGCTCATCGTGATTTTTGAGGCATTATCTACAAGAAACAACTCTTATTTTTGCTCTAGCAAAAGTTTGCAACAGCCCCATTGTTGAGTTGAATATGTGAAGCCTTTTTTCACGGAAATTTTACTTTTTCATGTTGCCTATTTTGCAGTTTATTTCTTTTTTAGCATCTATGAGTGATTTTCAAAATTTAAAAAAATTTTGATGCCAATTTTTTTCAAAACTTTTTTTAAACATAAATTTTACTTAAAAAAGAGTAAAATAGGTCTCCTAACTCTTGTATTTTCACAATTTGTTTACGTTTTTTAAAGTCAAATATAACAATTAATGCAGCAAGGGGCTAGTTCAATTAGTTTCTCAATGAAATTGCTTATCAGAGACAGATTTTTGGTCTTTAGTCACTCTCCCCAATCAACTGATAGTCAAATGTGTTTTTCTTCTCTTCTTAATAGTTATTGGGATGATTGGATTCGACAACCTGAACAACGGAAAGATAGAGCTTGTATCAGGCCAGAAGTTTCAAGGACGAAAACTTTTGGTATGGTAGGAGTGAGCAAGTAAGTAAATATATTTTTCATCATCATGTAGTATTGTCAATTGCCAATCATTAAGTTGCATTCCCTGAACCGTTGCACACACAATGCATAATATTGTATTGTTCCTTCTGCCTAGCAGCATTGTGTAACACAATGCAACTCAAGGTAGTCAATGATAACTATTTTGAATGTTTAAAAGTTTTTTCCTGTTCAAAATCGGTTTTTTTACCCCCTATCGATCAATTCTAGTTGTTGGAATAATTTATCTGATGCTAGTAATAATTTTAATATTTCTGTAAAGGCTGTAAAGGTGACTGTGAAGTCGTCAAATTCTGGACCCATTTGAAACAATATTTTTGGTGGCCCTTCATGATGTAGGCAAGCGAGGAATTTTTATCTGCTGATTGGTAGGCTTATGCCCAGCGAAAGACACGACCTGTTTACTTGACCTCAACGAAGTGCATCTGGTCGGTCAGATTTTGATCAGCTTTTTCTTCCCTTAGTAATGCTTGTTTACAATGTTCAATGGAGTGTTTGGTTTTTTCTAGAAATTTTACACCGGGAACTATTGATAGATACTCTGCAGAAAGTAAAGGCCACTGACCCATTCCTCAAATGTAGATTTTAAACCTCCAATCTAGCTACTTTCTTTTTCTATTTTTTTTTTTTTTTTTTTTTTTTTTTTTTTTTTTTTCATGTTTAATGCAATTCTAAGATTTCATCGGATTAATTATCTATTTTCCTCTCTGTTTCAGTGGTCTCTTCTATGAAAAACATTTAAAGTATATTTATTTAAATAATATTTACGTGCCTTTTACAAAGAAAAATCTAACATATTTAATTAAGGTGAGTTGATGATATCAGTAAGTAAGTTTTCTGCTGAAATATTTCTTGTTGGATTCTGATCCTATTCCCACTGGTTATTGCAACTGTGCTCCCTCAGGCAAACTTCCGCAAGTGGATTTGGTTAAGTTTTTGACTCACTGCCAACCTCCGTTGCAACAAAACGAAATTCCCTCCAGGCAACGGTGTGCCTATAACATTTGGTTTTCACGTTTGCAGCATGATGACTGCATCCAAATTTCTCAACCCACCTTGAGAGGTTGTAAACCTCATCAAACCGCAGAGTTTAGTTTGCTTTTGCCTCTTTTTTTTTGTCAGTTGGCAGTTGTGTGAAAATTGGCGCAAAAGTGAACCGAATCCAATCGTGGAAATTTGCCTTTCAAATTGCAATACTAAAATGAATTAGAAAAATTCGACTTTTTCAGGTCAACGAAAGGAAAGAATTCCACATTAGTGAGCTGATTGTGAGTTTATCGTCTCTGGCTTTTACACACTTTGCTGCTAAATCTATTTTAATCTCAAATAATGAAGACAATAAAAAAATGATTCTAGAATACTGTGTCAGAAAATGATGATTTATGTTTTCGACCATAGTGTGTGACATTGTTGCAATCATTGAAATAGCTATAGATTGTCATATTTGTTTCTGTTATAGGACAATTATGATGTAGAATATTCAAAGTTGGTATATTCAAGCACTGTTGTAACATATCCAGAACTAAGGGCTCGGCAAATAGTGCATGAAGGAACCGTGCGTATTCCATACTATACAAAGGACATGTTCAAACACACTGCCAGAATGCTCGGTCTAATGGATGACTTTAAGGTCAGTAAAAATATTACTTTTACTCATTATCAAATTCGCTAATTTTGCTAGTCATGGTGAATAGCCAACGATCATCATCTGCATTGGCAGCATTGCATTTGGGTATCCAGCTCATTGGAAGCGATGGCATGGTGGTCTGGCTTCCGCTCGGCGTTCAGAAAGAATTCAGGTTGGATCCTGATTCGTCCACAGGTTTTACCATTCTGCAAGTTTGGTTTTACTTTACCCCCTCCCATGAACAATCATAATTTTTTTTAAAATTATTGTAAATATTTACTACAAGAATATATCTCGTATCTATCTACATGAATTGAATTAAATTGAATTGATTGAAATAAAAAGTAACATTAGAATAATAACACAAAAAAATCTGAAATTATCGGGACAAAAAATCGAGAGTGTTTTTCGCTGAAAACCACATCGGAATCGGAAGCAGCCACTTCTGAGCCTTCCCTAGTATCAACAGTCGCAATTTAACATTCTGAAAATTATTTCAGTCAAACGTAAGAAATCAAGCAAATACCTTATATGTTTTTTCTCAATGATTGTAATGAATTTGTTACAGAGTGGTGTGCCGAGGACAAGTTACAGAGGGATTGTAAGCTTTGTGTTTGAAAATCGGCGCGTATTCCTTGCGCCACAACCTAATTGGAAAGGCTACGATCTATCTTGGCGGTGATGCTGAGTCTCGGTCTACTCTCCGCCAAATATGAAGTGCTGTGCTCCCTGCGTTTGTGATATAAGGTTTTATACGCTAATTTTAATCATGTTATGTTTCCATTTTGTTTTTTGCTGTGAATTTCAAAGTTATTATCAGACTTAGTTCTCAACCTCATCACCTTCCTATCATCCCTATGATATTTATTTTTTTATGTTTTTTTGTTTTCAGACTATCATAATTTTTTGAAAGATCTCACGCCAACGAGTCAATGAATCGTTGATTAACGAGTTTGTTCTTGAAATCTTTGTGCAAAGTATATCCATAAGTTACTCTCCTAATTTCACATCTCAAAAGGCAACATGGATAGGAATTTTGTCAACCATATTCTCATAGTTTTCTAGGCAAAGAAGGCTTGAATAATTCAATCCAAAGTTTACCAAAGTAATTCCCTTTTTCTACACTCATTTCATTTTACAGTGGTCCAATTTTTAGGTGTCATCCCGATCCAAATTTTTAAATGCAGCTGTAATGCACAAAACTTTTATCAAAACTCTATCGTCTAAAGATACCTTACCAGATACTTACTTGAGTTCCACATGTAATGTAAACCTTTTTATCCTTTTCTTGTAATGTTTTTGGTGCTCCAATTCAGGAGTGCATGAAATTGGACTTGCTGTAACTATTACGGTGATAAGTGTTAGGTGCTAGTGAAAGAAAATTTCTTGGTATCTCTTGACTAAATTCCTAAGCTTAAGTAATTTGCAGCTAAAGAACCTCTAATACCAATTTGCTATAAACAGGAGTCTTTGAGATGTAAAATAAGGAAACTCACTTTTGGTTGTATCCTCAGAGAAACTATTTCAAAATCATGAAATGATTATATGTGTAAATAATGTACAGTATTTTTTTGTTTTGTTTTGAAAAGCAGATTTCTCATTCCAAACTCCATTGTTTGTGTCAGTTTCAATCTTTTAGTCCTGCGGTAAGAATAATCAATTAAATCATTACTTTGTGGATTGCTAAAAAAATGAGGCTCTAGCTATAAATTTTCAGAAAGAAATATTGATTTTGAATCATTCGTTTAAATTAAACTGCCATTTATGAAATGGCTGTGAACCTCTACTGAGGAGAAACAATTATGTTGCATTTTATTTTTATTAAATAATTAAAACATTCAATGGGAATAAGTATAGTTTGCAGAGGTGCTAATCCAATATCTTTCTCCTGGTGTACAACTCATGTAAGTAGAGGGCATTCATAAATTATCTGACGCATTCAATTTTTCTTGCTCAGAGTGAAAACTGAAATGATTATAAGGCTTAGGACTTTTTTATATAAGGGTACTAAATTACTTCTCTTTACAACTCCTCAAAATAAAGTGCCAACTAATTTTTCATCATTGGATTTTTTCAATTAAAGTAGCACTTCTTCTAATTGAGAATACTCAAAAAATTATATTATCACCATCCATAGATGACTTACACTGAAATCTAACTTCAAGTTCTTGTTCTTACGACACTGCCAATTTGTTGTATTGCCAAGATAAAAAAGTTGTCGATGGCACAATGGTTCTTGAGATACACTTGCGTGTCACAAAGGTTTGGAATGAAAAATGTACTGTCAGCTTTTCCTAGATGCAAGAAACGTGGGTTTTTATGCTGAATTGATCAGCAATAATGATTGTTCATGAAGTCCTAATATTTGCTAGTCTTGGCAAACTTGTAGAGTAGTAACAGTCTTTTGTGGCACTTTAATTTTAAACAAAACCTAAATAACTTCCTGTTTCCCCTATTCAACTCCACTGTCCATTAAATTGTAATGACAAGTTAAATTTTGATATGGCATTTTTCAGGAGAAAGTTTCTCTTTTCTTAGAAATTTCATCATTTTGTGGAAAAGGAAAGTTTTTCTTGGTTAAGAGGTTTTGCCTCCTTAAGTTTAATTTTTTTTTAAATTTGACTTCAAGAAAATCATATGGGATGTTGCAGTATTCAAATTCTTTGATTTTATCTGAGAATATTTTGCAGTAGTTTCATACAGAGATCAATTGAATTACCTGCATCAATATTTTTGAAATGAAAATCTAAAAGATTTTTAGAATTCGTTACTCATACAAGTTGGCTTCAATGAACACTTCTGTTTCCAATTTTGAAGATACCATTGATGTTTTGAATTGAAAAACTCGTGCATAAACTCGTATCCATTTTTTTCAATTTTGAAGTCAGTTACTTCAAGTACTCAACGAGAAAAATTGCCTCTGGATAGTCAGTGATACTGCTCCATTTGATTTGAGAGCACTCTTGGGGAGGGACATATATTTGATTATCATTCAAAGAACCATGAACAGTTTTTTTACTTAGAGATTTCAATGCCTTACACACTATGACATGTCCCGTGGGTTTTTCTTTAACTTTCTCCGTTTTAACAAAAGGAAGAGTTGAAAACGTGTATATTTTGTCTCATACATATAATCAATAGTAGCTCCAATCAGCCATTGAATGTTCCTTTCATCTGCAATCAAAGGCTTTTACACGTTTCTCCATTTTTCTTGAAATTGAAAGAAATGGATGTTAGACGGTTTATGAAAAGCTGATTCAGTCTTTATCAGTATTTTGATCATTATCATTTAGTATTATACCAATCTGAGTATTTCTATTTCTGTGATACTCCCGAGAGATTTTCATGAACATTAAAATGCGCTGATTGTTGCTTTTTTAGCAATTTTTCCCCCTTTTTCCCCCCTAGCGAACAATTTTCACATAGCCTCGGAAAATTGGTTATTCATCAATCGAAAACTGTTTTATCAAGTATCAATTAATGTTGTTGTTCGTGTATTTTTTTATTTTATTTTTTTTTGCGTAAAAAAAATTTTTGAGTCAGGGCCTTGATGAAGTTCATGGTAAAAAAAATTAACCCTTTTCATAGGTGTCAGTTATTTATAAACATTAAGGTATACTGTCGATAACCTGCCTGACACTTTCAGCCAGTGCTCTTGTCAGAAAATTAGGCTGTTGTAGATTTTTTGTTTGTAGACGGCTGTGCTCTTACTGGCCAATAATGACATAAGGACTGACCAAATTACAATGCTGCTGCTTGCAATACACTTTAATTATTTAACTCTCCATTTCAGTTAAAAATAAGCAACTGCAAATTCGTCTGATGCGAGTTGTAGAAACAATTTATTTTTCAAATTTGCTTTTCTCACATCTCGTGAAATAAGTTGTAGTAGGGATGTTCAAAAGGTTGCAAAAATTATCGTGAGTTCATGGAAAAATGCAATTAATCTGTGCCAAACTGTCACAGAAAGTACAATTACTATTACCCATACAATTTTTATTATCATTGAAAAATAATATTTTTCACAACTATAGTTTAAGTGTTCCGTCAAATCTGAAACCAGATCAAAGTTAAGTAGTTTTGTTACTTTATTATGCTTAGCAATACCAATTTGCTTCTTTGATTCAGAGGAATTAATTTTCGATTAAAAGAATTGAACATAACTGATAAATTAACAGGAGGATAATTTTTACCTTCTTTTCTCTCGGTAGTCTCGGTGGCAAAATATCAGGCATTGGACAGCTTTTTCAACATAGGAATCCAAAAAACCGTATAAAATTCGTCAAAATCTGTCGGTTCCCCACCAAAAATGTGTAATTTTTACATAATCGAATGCTTACAGTCAAATTTGAAATTGTTTGATGGACATAAGTCTGGAGGTTTCAATTTTTGAAAATGTGTTCCCCCAGGTAAACAAATATCCCTGTCAGTATTTTTCCCCTTGCCCAATTATCAGGTTTCATTATTACTTCCTACATATTTTTTATTTTGGACTTAACTTTCAAGTGCCGCCAATCATTGTTAAATAGATTAATTATTGTCAGTCTGTGTAAAGTGAGAATGCATTTATTGACCGATCATGGTCTTGTTGTTATGTCATGTCTTTACTGAAGTCATCAAATTTTGAAATTTAGAGTGCATTTTCATTCAATATTCTTTATCCAAAGAAGTCTCTCCGTGTTGTAGAACAATTTTTGCTGAAGTACTGAGAAAATAACTCCCTCACTTTTCAAGCTTTGATGTTCTCAGGTTGACATGAATTTTTCCAGGGGTGCAAATAGCTCTCGACCGCACACCTGGCTGGTCGATACTAAATTGTGAACACAGACAGGTTTTTTTTTCTTTTTGGTCGGCGATATTTGTCTCATGTGAAGCAAATTCCAATCAGCATGTTGTGTTGACCTTGTAGCCAAAACTCACTGTGTCCCAGAAAATTGTAGAGGCCTCTTCAAAAATTGCGGAGGTCTAGAACTGTTAGCACCCCTAAATGTCTCCATAAGCTTAGAAAACTTTGTAAATATATTAATTGTTATTTGTTCTGTATGTTGTATAAAAAAAGAGGAAACCAGGCTTGAAGGCTGCTCTTTCTGAGGTGGCAAGCTGAACGAAGGTTATTTTGTACAAAGAAAAAAATCAATAGTTAGTGGTTTTTCAAAGGATTTGGAGAACGGGGAAGAGGAATCGTTTTTCTTTTTTTAAGAATGACAGGCACTAATCAATCATCTTATTTAAAATATAGGCCACTGCAATAATTCACAACTTTAAAGGTTGAATTTTATGATATTATCAGGGAAGTAAATTAATTCAATGATTACTCCTCTCGACTCCTCCAACTCTTTTCTTTGCATTTAAATGGGGAAAAATTAGAATAAAAGTATGAAAATAATGATCGACAGGAACGATAATATATGGACGGATTTTAACAGAAACGCACCAGATCAGTTTCAGATAACTTTGTCTATTTAGCTGTAGGCGCTAAATCCGGAAGCAAAAAAGGCACGGTCATCTGAAACAGGCTGCATGAAGTTTTATTCCTTCAAACAATTCAATGTTAAGGGCAAAGTTTAATGAGTATTTTAACGTTCAAGTTATTTTTCCCAACTTTCAATTTTTAAGAGGAGAAAATTTTCCTGTAGTGAAATACAAAACCACTCCCAACTCATTTTTTTTTTCCAAAATCTGTTTCGCATGTTCCCATCAAACTCTGTTCATATTTTTTCGTTGCTGTTATCATTAGAGTTCGGCTATGCGCTAGTGATCAGTATTTTATAGTATTCTTTTCCCTCTTGCACTATCTCAGGAAGATATCAAAATTCCTAACATAAGCTGCAATGCTCTACAGGTAAAATTGTACTCTATAGTACCTCATACTTTGTCTATACAATCTCTCATTCAATTTCATCAAAATCTATTGTAATGAGATTGTGTACGAAAATGAATTGCCGTGGTGATTTTCCGATGAGGTAGTGTCTTGTCCTGTTATCATACACCAGAATGTAAAATTGTAAGAGTAATGCATAATGCCTGCGGCGCAAAGCGCTTTGGGAGGCTAGACTGCGAAGCAGTCAGGGGGCATAGCCCCCCAGCGAAAGGAAAAATCCAACTCTGTTGTAATTATCCTGTTCTTCTTGATCCTGAAGTCTCTCACTCTTATTTAAGAGTTTAATCAGTTAATCATAGTCATTCCTTGTCAAGGAGTCGCCATTTTTATTTCCCAGTATTCTATTCTGTTAGCAAGAGAACAACGCTCTTATTAGGTGAGCTAATAGAATTGTATAAGTATTATGTATGTTCTCCTCTGCAATAATAGGGTGATTCGCTGATGTCTTCTTAAAAACGTTCACAAAAAAAACCGTGCACAAAAGGAAAGTTTGGAATCAGACGGTAATAATTATATTGATGCTTTTAAACTTAACACTGATCGAGGGCAAAACACGAAAAGACAGATGATGTCATCGATTTTTCTCCACCTAATTCTTACTTTTTTCAGTTCCTAATATCTGAGGTTTGAGGCAATTTTAAGTTTCTATGTATTGTTAGCATTTTCTTCCCTGTGAAAGTTTGAATCAGAAAATACATGAAAAAATACTTTCATCCCGACTTGAACCCCCGAGCCATCACCTGAAAGTGTTTCTTACATATCGATGATGAAACTATTGAACCTTAAATGTATCTCTTTATTTTCTAAAAAAAATTTGTTTGATTAAAATGGCCCATTAGAATAATGAGAATCACTAGTCCTAATTTTTGCAGGGGTATGAAAGAGTGAGAGATCATCATTTAATAGAACTATCTATCGAAAGAATGTATAATGGCCTCATCAAAAGTCTTGTGACTAAAGTTCTCCACAGTGAATGTAACCCTCAGAAAATGAATTTTATTCATCAATACTTTTGTCAAGATTTTGTCAGTAATTAAATAGCTTTAAGCAATGAGGTGGTTTTCACATCAGGTGTTTGTTCATTAAATCATTTTACATTTTCTCTGAATTAATTATCAGGATTCAAGAGAATTTTGTCGGCAAGTAATTCAAGACCTCCTATTTTTTTTTATCTTTTTTCATGCCTCCATTATAATGATTTATGATATCATGAAAAGGTGTAAAGTGAATGGAAAATCATCGCCCTGTAAACAGAATTAAACCATAATCAAGAACTTATCAAGCAACTGTGATCGATTTTTGAGATCAGACTCACGATAAACCTGCTCGCTGTCAAGTGGAAAAGTGTAAGCTTTCCCGACAAAAATTTGCCAATCGATATATCACTAAAAAATGCTGAGAAAATAATATTGCTCAAATCTGATTTTATTCTTTTGTACTGCTGACGAGTTTTTATTGTATAAATAATTTTATTTTCATGGAATGAATGACTTGTACAAAGCTATATCGTTGTGCTCTAATACCTTCTGAGAGTATCATTACTTTTTCTAACACTAAAAATGCAGTCCAATATTTGTCAGACTTGAGGTATATTTTTAGGTATAACGTGACCTCTTTCCATCACAACGGCAATAGCCTGTTTGGATTGGATCAGCCATGACAGTTAAATTGCATTTCATACATCTTTTTTTTTAAAACAATTTTTCACATCATAAAGTAACGTCACCTGCTGGCGAGTTTAGCAACGCATTTTAATGGTACAAAAAAATATTTTCAAGTTTTGAACCCTTGCCTATCAGATATCTGTTTTAGTCATCATGCATTTTGAGGTTTGGTTTTTACTGCCATGCCAGTTGTAAGTACGAAATATGTAGTATAAAAAAGCTTTGTACCAAAGTTAAGTCGCCGTTGTAAAGTAAGGATGACCTATTTGTTTAGCAACTAAGTAAGTTCCTTCAGCTTCAAATTTTAGATGAATAAATGAGGTATTTGTTTTATTTTTTAGTTCATTTTTCACCCTCTGGAAGACTTATTGCTCACTCAGTGATACGATTCCTACTTACTTCGAATCTGGTGTTACCGTTTTCGCAGTTCCTGATCAGTGCTATTAAAATAAAATAATATAGAAACAAAGTTATTAGAGAGACAACAGCTTCTCTGTACGCCTATTATTGACCCCCCCCCCTTCCCCTCGGTCTGGGTCGGGGGCTGGTCGATTTTTCCTAGTGATGAAAAGTGGACGTATTTGTCAACCAGAAAAATACGAATATCTCTCAAACTGTTGTTGGTCGTGGTGCAAAACGGACGAAAGAGCGACGCCAAGAATGGCACAATTTGGGCCAGAAGGGATTTTTCTGAAACTGGGCCCAAACGATACCTTACGATACCCTAAAACTCTGGTTAAAATTTTAGCTTGAGTATACGCACGGTTTTTGAGAAATGAGGGGGCAAAGTTGCCAAATCGCCATCATTCTGGACAGCATTTCTACAGCAAAAAGACGAGAAAAATGGACGAAAAAGTTACACCTTTGATGGGTTTCGGCTGTAAATGTTCTCATTGGGCCCCCAAGCATTAAACTGTGTTCAGTTTCAAAAATTTTGGTCGCACAGTGGTTCAAAATGGGGAGAAATCGTCGACAAATCAGGATTCTTAGTCAATTTTTTAGAAATGGAAGTAAAATTGTCGGTCTGCTGCAGTTTTCATGGCTAACAATGTTCTTATCGGTCATCAATGCATGAAATTGTGTTCAGCTTCACAAATTCACGTCGCACGGTGGTCAAAAATGGGGGAATTAGTGGACAAATTAAGATCCTCTGTCAAACTTTTTAAAAATGAAGTGAAACTGTTGGTCCCCGGTAGACTTTAGATCCCGGAAAAATCATGTTTTTAATTTTTTAAATTATTACTACATTTCAGACCGTATTGTTTATAGAACATTGTTATAGAATAGACTTTGTAGCATTATCTCAATAAAATAAGCAAACTTTCAGAAATTTAAAAAAAAGAAGGAAAAATGGAGAGAAAACATTAAAAAAATATTTAAATAGTCTAAAAAGAATTTAAAGAATTTTTCCGGGATCTAAAGTCTACTGGGGACCAACAGTTTCACTTCATTTTTAAAAAGTTTGACAGAGGATCTTAATTTGTCCACTAAATCCCCCATTTTTGACCACTGTGCGATGTGAATTTGTGAAACTGAACACAATTTCATGCATTGATGACCGATAAGAACATTGTTAGCCATGAAAACTGCAGCAGACCGACAATTTTACCTCCATTTCTAAAAATTTGACCAAGAATCCTGATTTGTCGACAATTTCTCCCCATTATGGACCACTGTGCGACCAAAATTTTTGAAACTGAACACAGTTTAATTCTTGGGGGCCCAATGAGAACATTTACAGCCGAAACCCATCAAAGGTGTAACTTTTTCGTCCATTTTTCTCGTCTTTTTGCTGTAGAAATGCTGTCCAGAATGATGGCGATTTGGCAACTTTGCCTCCTCATTTCTCAAAAACCGTGCGTATACTCAAGCTAAAATTTTAACCAGAGTTTTAGGGTATCGTAAGGTATCGTTTGGGCCCGGTTTCAGAAAAATCCCTTCTGGCCCAAATTGTGCCAAAAAACGGTCGTTTTTGGCGTCGCTCTTTGCCAGCTCCTCTTAAGTCCTGTGATAGTGTGTTTTGCTACTTTTTTGGAAGTCCGAAAATAGTAACTCCTGACTGCAAAATGTAATCTGAATAATATTCTTAAGTCAGATATGAGTATTGATCATTGGAATTTGAGGACATTTTTTAGTGAAACCTTGATATCGAGTTTACAAGGGATTCTGAAAATGTTTAACACGTTAAATGTATTTTGCATAAATGAGGAAACAAAGGCCTGAGTCTCATGGCCTATCTTTTGCAAACGGGAAAAATAATTTTCTTTCGGTTAAAATTGGTGTCTTTTATTTTATGAAACAAAAGCATACATCACAAAAAATGATTCTTCAAACGAGTGATATAAAATTGCAAAATCTTATTATTTATGCAACAAAATGATTTGTACCAAGTCCACAAAAAAGTTAATAAAAAACTGATAATCAAGCACATTTCAGATCTGCACAGATGACAAACTTAAAAGTATGCGGATGAAACAATATTTCGATTTTTTTTCATTACCTAAGAATGCATGTGCTTAAGCCCATCAATGAGAGAAAGACAATGCTGATACATACATTTCTCCTTTACCCTCCACTAGGATAACCTATAACAATGTAGGGTTACTCGCACGGCCAAAAATAGACCATCTGCTCCTCTTGATTGTCCATAATCGCATGTAATTGAATGGACAATATAGTCTCCAGTGCTTTGCTCACATATTTGTTTCTGCATACTTCAAATTGCATAACCTATCAGAAAATTGACTACGCAGCTCCAATGGATTGTTTTGCAGCAATCCCAGAATGAACTTCATGAATACTTCATTTTTTATTTATTATTGATTGATCGCTTCTCCATAGGAATGCGAGTAGCCGCTTTTATTCTAGGTTACCCTACCTTAACCTAAAAAAAATTTACTTGAAGGCTCAATTTTTATTATCGAAGAGAAAAAAAGGCAGGTACTTTAAACAGAGAAGGAAAGGCTAACAAATAATTCCTAGTTTTATTGGTAACCAAAGAAAATGGAAAAAACATATTTCTGAAATATCGCAAATTTTGTTAAATTCAAAACTTTACATTATAAGCAAGTGAGAGTATCATTTTGAAGCTGAGTATTGATAATTCATTCCAATAATAATGTTGTACTTCAAATGCTTCATACTTAAGCTCAGTGCAGCAAACTTTGCTAAATACATAAATTGATGGAGGATGGACAGCTGTACAGCGCTCTGTAGCAATTAGTCGAGTTTGGCCTTCAACTAATAAACTCAATCCACTAACTCATACCATAACTTTAAATGAGTGCTTGAAAATTACAAAAACTGCTCCTTCTCCATTCGTTAATTAAGTTTCCATTCTCAAGGATCTCTAATGGCTTATCCATTTTACACCATACTGAAACCAAAGTTAATGGCTTAAATTTTGTAAATGATGGGCCACTGGAGAACAGTCTGATAAGTTGCTCTCTGAAATGGTCTGGCTTTACATAACTCTTTACGGATGAACGCAGTTTTTGTTGACATAATTCTGTTATCAAAAGTAGCATTTACTCATATTAAGTGTTAAATAACACCACTCAAAGAGAGTACAAAGAAAAGCTGACTTCGTGTTCAATACTTGAGTGAGGGTGTAGAATCGAAAAAGGAGTGCTACAAGATTAGTATTGTTAAAATTATTCATACTTATAAATAAAAGTCCTGTTCAAAAAGCCACATAAAATTTTGGGAAACGAAAGTCTGCTCATAAGCCATTAATGCATTTATGGTAAGGATTAAATTCATTATTTTTGAAGCAAGTGAAAATAAAATCCTGCAGAGGTAACCACAAATCATTTAAAAGTAAATGCTCAGCAGGTTTGAAAAGTGCCATATTGGAAAATCAAGCAGTTCCCGAATCAGATATGCTTGCATCACTTTAAAAAGTATTCATTTCAATAGACTAAAATTCAGTAAATAAATCATACAAAAAGCAACCAAAGCTTCAACACCAATCTTTACCAATCATTTTTTCAATCACTACAGAAACATACCCTTTCTTATTAAGCAATTTCGGGGAATTCTTTTTTCTCCGAAATTTCTTTTTCTTCGGAATTTCTTTTACGAAATTTCATCCAATATCAAACCGAAGTTACGTTTTGAAGGAACAATTTCCTTGATCGTCTACGATACGGTATCAAAGACACTTAAATTTGTCGGAGACGGCACAATAATCTGTCAAAGGAAATACAACCTAGTTCCTTTGTCTGATTGTCACGCCATCATTGGTAACTGACTAGTGCACCTGCGCCTAAGGAACAGTACCTTAAACTTCTCCTTTGGCTAAAATAGGTAGGTATAGAAGAGATCTTATGGAAAAGAGCAGTGGACAAATTTTACGGTTGATTCTCAGCTTTACAAAGAAAGAAAGTTTCAGCTAAAAAAAATCATAGAAAGATAATATTAGATCCGTAATGATAAAATGTGTAACAGTTTACAAATGAAATGTACTCCATGGTGAACTTAACAAAAAGAGGAGCAAACTCTGCCAATTACTTAGAAATTTGTAAAAATCACTTAAATGTTAAAAATGTGATAAAAAATTTCTATTGCTACAAATTACCCGAGCGCTTCACTTAATGACAGGTACTTTAACCAAATAGACTAAAATGATCTGAAAAGTCAAAACCTACATCTAAATGCAGGGGCTGATTTAATCTTGATTTGCCATCCATGTTATTACCGGATCTGTTCTGTTCTCTAACATTTGGAAGACATTTGTATTTTTAATTCATATCTACCTTTAATTTTAGGCCTCCATCATTGGCTGCTTTGAAAATAAAATCTCCGGAATATCGAAGAACTGGGATCATTTCTTACGAGACCTTAAGTAAGATATTTCTTCCTCAATGTGCTCCAATGGTCCGAAACATTTATTGACGGTGTCATCTGATATTTCTTCCAGTGTTTTTGGATTCCATTTTGGGTTTTTGTCTTTATCCACTAACAAAGCTCGAACACCTGGAAAATGAAATACTCTATATTTTGCGATAAAATTACATATAGAATTAATAAAGCATACTGAGACTCCTGCCGTGCTATTGGAAATTAATTAGATAAAAGACTTGATCCTGGATATTTTAAGGGATGCAAACTTTTTCACTGTCTTGCTTTTTTCAATTTGCTCCTACTTTTACTGTTACATCATGGAAAAACCTCCTCTAATTTCGGTGGGAAATTAGAGCTAGATTATCAGGTCCAAAATATATTGTCCTAAAGTCAAGATATTTAAAAGCAATGTACCCCAGATTCAAAGGTGTTCAAGACCTCTTCTTTGTCCCATGAAGGTATAAGCCTAAAAATACTTAATGCAGGGGAAAAAACATCTAAAGTTATTATGCAGATGAATGGTATTTAGATTTTAGAGTTTAACTGACAACAAAATGTCCTCCGTTTATGAAACAAGAAAATTGGGAATGGGGAAAAGTTGATTTAATTTCTTCAATTTCATCTCTAATTTTTTGTAGGTATGGTCTGTTTTGAAATCATCAACCATTTATTTTTCTTTAGTTATTTTTGGATTTTCTTTCGCTTTGGACAAAACGGGGATTTCTCAAAGACTTTTATATTTAATAACATAGATCCACAATCTTTCCAAGGTAGGATAAAGACATAATTTGGATCAAAGTTGCCACTTTTCAGTTGTTGATGCAAAACTTTTTCTTTGGGATATGAATCCTTTGTTGTTGTTTTTTTTTCAAACATATAACAATGAGAATCCATAAACTTAATGAAATATATTCTTCCAATCATCAACTCCCACAGCTGCCGTTTTTTTTTGTTTTTTTTTTTTTTACTTGGCTGCATCGGTATTTGTTTATTGAGATAGGTAGCACATTCATGAGGTCATTTGCGTCGAGATCACAATTTAAAGGTTTCAGATGAACTGAAAGTTCATGAGCAGATTAAATGTGGAAAATAAATACTTGCAATGCAAATGGGCTGGCAAAAAAGTTTAGAAAATTATTTTACCTTCGTAAAAGTCTTTAGAAACGCGTGCTTCAATAGCAGCTGCTGCTAGCCTGTTTTCCATCTTCAGACAGTCTTGCAAGCTTTGTTTGGAGCCAAAATCATTTGCTCGCTTGGTGATTTTCAGTGAGAGAGGAGACATTTTCTTCAAATTTTCAAGCGTATTATTCGCCCAGTCAGATTTATCTTCTTTCAGTCTTTGAACAATTTCCTCAATAGTGTTACCCGAGAAACAATGGTCTATTTTAGATCTGAGAGGTAGAAGCGAGAAGGGGTGACTGTGCATCAGATCTGTGTGTTTTGTGATAACAGAGTCTAAATTATCTGCTGTTGTAGAGTTAGTCAATTCTTCATAGAGCTTAGGTAACTTTGAGCTTTCAATGTAGTGAGTAGCAATTCCAGCTTTCATTACGTCAGAACCTGAAAGGAATAAAAGAAGGAAAATTATTTTTTAAAAATATTAATGCCTATGACTTAATGCCATAGCATAAGTGCAAGATTGGGAATGCGTTCCATATTGAGGCATACTTGTAAAGCTAGTAAAATGATTTTTGAAAATAGAATTATCATGGAAACTGACCATTTTATTTCCTACTCTCCAACATTGGATACGTCTGAAATGAAAACAATTTTCTGTGTTTTGTGATTTTGTTGGCCTAAGTGAGAATGTGCTTTTTTCAAGACAAACCGATCAGTGTTTTGTAAAATTTGTGAGATTTCTCTCACAAACAAGAGAGAAACAAGAATTGAACCCATTGATGTCTGCTATTCTGCATAATGCTTGTTCTAAGTAAGGGCTGTTGATGCTTTACTGCAGTAAATTGCAATAAAGAGTTCTTTATGTTAGGCTACTGTTCTGTTAGATCACTCCACAGTCGTAAGAAAATCTCTCTAAGCAATTTCCTTCTAACTTGGTGAAAGTGAGTTGAGTTCCTTTTGAGATACCTAAAATCATGGCATTTCAAAACAGCTGTCTTTGAAGCCAAAAAAAGTAGAAATGTGTCTATTCTCATGAATAATGCATGTGGGAGATTTTTATTTGCTGCGCAACACCCTTACCAAAGTAGGGTAACCAGGATCCCATACCAGTCGTTCTGTGTCACTTTGCAGTGTCATCTCCTCACTCATTCAAACTTCATGCTGTACCCTCTCTCTCAGTCTTCCTGTCTACCTGTATTATATTCTCAATGAAATATAACAGCATTTTCAACTGCTTACAAGTCTCCTACTTTCATCGAATGTTTCTTTGTCTCTGTCTGCGATGCTATTTTATCTCATTCTCTCCTCTACTTTCTCTTCCCTTACTCAGACTCTGTAACATTGTACCAACATTTAACTGTTTTTCTCTTACCAAATCGTTGTCAAGCCCACTTCAATAACACTATTCTCGATCGAATTGTGTTAACCAAATGCTAATTTTCCCTCCTACTTTTGCCAGGATAAAATTTGATCTTCGAAATCACTTACGTTGCTATCCCAATTTTTACACGTAGGTATGAGGGTACTTTTCTTTATTGCTGACTTTGCACTTGCCAGAGCCAGTCAAATTTCTTTGTAGCAAAATCTATTCTCTCAGGAAAAATAAGCTACAATCGGTAATGATTGGACCTTGATGTAATCGAGGTTCTGGAGATATCTGTATGAAAATAAATTACCTTTCAACTGATGACCACTTAGTCCAAGGTAAAGACCTAGTTTACCAATCAAGCGAGGCAAGAAGTAGGAGCCACCAACATCAGGAAAAAGTCCGATCGCAGTTTCCGGCATGGCAAACAAAGTTTTCTCAGTTGCAATCCTATAATGCCCATGGACCGATATTCCAACCCCACCACCCATAGTAATACCATCAATTAAAGCAATGTATGGTATTGAATAGGTTCCTATCAAATTATTCATGATATACTCATTCCGAAAAAAGGTTTTTCCTCGGCTGTTTTGGCTTGGTTCTAATGCTGTTGCATACCTTACGTCACCACCAGCACAAAAAGCCTTTTCTCCTGCACCTTTTACAATTACAAACTGTTTAGTCTTTTCCCACTCCTCTAATTTTCGAGTCAATTTAGTTACCATAGACAAATTAAGGGCATTTAAAGCTTTGGGTCTATTTAACGTAGCAACTCCAAAAACATCTGTGCTCTCAAACAGGACATCGTCAGGTACTTCAGGTTCTGTTGCAGTTGCTGCAGAGGACATTTTTCGCTTGTGTAATTTGAAAATTTCTTGTAATGGCTTTGGTTGCTTTGGAAGCAGTATGATTGCTTTAACTTGAGAAAACTGAAAAAGGAAAGGAAAACATATTATAACATACGGATATAATCAAAACAATTTAAGATGCAAAACTATCAATAAAACAGGAAAAGCACTCCAAGAAATTATTCTGAGACATGAATAGTTCCTGAGGTTGAGGATGAAAAAGTTTACTTCATGGTCCTCAAATTTTCATCAGAGTCCTCGTTAAATAAGTTTACACACCTCTAGACTGCAGCAGGAGATTGTCTGCTGTCACTTTTATATGTGAAGTAACTGTAAGAATGAATATGGTAGATCTTCTGCCATAGTCTAAAAATATGTGAACTTATTATTTGGTGTGGACTCTACCTGCATAATTTGTTGACAAGAGAGATCCTGGAATTATATAAATGCATCAAGTTAGCCTTCTACTTATGGGGTTGGTTGTAACTTTTGAAGCAGTGTTAAGTGTTCCGTCAAGCCCTGCTATTCAAAGTGCAAAATTTAACACTATCAACGTTACTTTGTGGTATATCATGCTGCACCAAAAGAGCAATTTTATCGCGCAAATCTTGTATGCTTTAAAATTAGCACTTAAAGAAACTGGAAACATTTATCTTCCACTGACGAGGATGGTTCCCGAAGCTGCCTATAAATTTTTCACATGCTCCGCTCCTTGATAGAAGCTACTATCGGACCATGATACGGAAGAAGCCCAGAAGTAAAACAATGTCATGCTTGAACAGTCATTCTTATTGTAAAACACACGTGAAATGTAACAGACTTAAGGACACGCATCATACTAAACTATGAGGATGAAATCAGAATGAAGAGAGCGAAAACTCATCATGGCCTACCATGGTTAGAGGAACAACCAAACGTGGAGAAACAGACAGGAGCGGTTAGAGGAAACTCATTAATGCAGCACGCAGTAGATAATTAACTACACATATTCATTAGTCAAACCGGGTAATACTAGAATACTAGATGTGTAGGCTTTCCTTGAAAGAAATTTGCGAGTTCTCTCTTGGATTGTTGAAATGTAAATAAAACGGATTTAAATAATTGTAAATTGCACAAGACTAAAACTCATATATGTCACACCTCCATACAACTAGACTAAATAGAATGGGCGGAAAAATCTTTCAATGGACCGGTATCAATAGAGTCAGCTCCGATTTAAAAAAATTTAGTCTGTAAAATTTGGAAGGCGTTATCACATCACAATGATTGATAAGACATGGGATGAGACACAACATCAGTGATGCAAAAGCAGCAGAGAGCTCCACCATCACAGATTACGTGTTAACAAAAGTGACCTTGAACGTGCTCAAGCGCTCATTGGCTGATGCGTTTTTGTTACCGCGATTTTTAAAAACTCGCTACTGATCGTGAATATACAGGGTGTCTGGAAGTTAACGCCCTTAACTTTCAGGATCGATTTTTCGGCTCAAAATATGACTAAATTTTACTATACACATGTGACCGAAAACGCTTCATAAGTGAGCTATGCGCTTCCAAAGTTGCCATTTCTTTTCTTTCAAATTGATGTAATACCTCGTTAATTTATTGTAAGTAGCTAAAACTTGGGAGTATTTTTTTGAAAAACATCCGATCCAGAAAAAAAAAATTATCAATGAGAAAAGGGGACAAAATCTCTCTTTCCTGAGAGTACAGTAATTTCTAATTTTGTCTTCTTTCGGTGATACCTACAAGAGACAGCATCTTTAATTAGTCGAGTTGAGAGAGGAACTAAACACGCAATTTGGCCTGAAGCTCAGCGCAGAGAGGAATGATGACGAGGACTTGAGAATGAGATGAAAAGGAGAAGCCCTCGGCGGCGGTCGACGTGTAAAACATATTAGCGCCTACAAGACTGCCTGAATACTTCACGCATTGCGCCAAACACAGTGCGATCAACTCGGCGCAGCGGTGCGGCGCGGCGGAAGTTAATATTATTAAACCACATTTATGTTTGTTCTTTCATAATATTTTGGTTCATTTCTCATAAATGGAGGACCTTGTCCACACAGAGATATGTTTACGGAACTTAACTTTTGGGCAAAGTTCCGTGAAATTTTGCTAGTAGAGTTGACAGGGCTTTCGCAAAAAATGTATCAAACACGAGTAGGTGAACGCGTCTTATGCATCTCTCCCCCTCCGGCACGTTCACTTGATGGTTTTTATTGATGTTTCAAAACGAATGAGGAGGGGGCGGCAAAATACAGGCAGCCCATGGGCGGCAAGTAGGTAAATCCGGCCCCGATGCACTGTACAAAATTCTCCAGAATCGCGTCATTTCGACGCAACAGAGCTTTGAAAAAGTTCCAGATTTTCGTAGCTCCTTGCTGGGTAGGAAATTTTTACTGTAGGGACTGTCAGAAAAACTGCTTACAGAGCAAGGAGCTTTGAAAATCCAAAGAGCCGTAGCGTAACATAGCTTCGAGATTGATATAACGAGCGTGACGGTCGTGAGCTGTGAGCTCCCAAGTGAACAGAATTACTAATTGCCAACTGATGTCGTCACGATTCACCAAAAACTGTAATCTGATGAAGATAAATACTTCGTCACTTTTCAGGATATCCCTAGGCATCACCGACGCCGACCGGATTCCGGTTGCGTTATAGGTACCTATACGTTTTTTGGTATGAACATTTATCTCTAAAGTCTAGCTGTGACAGTCGTGAGAAAACTTTTTCGAACGCTCTCAACAGCTTGTGAGCGAATTATACTGCGGATTATTTGTCTTTTATTTATTTTTTCACTATGAAGAAACGTTTTCAAATATTTAATGATGTGTAAGTTCTCGAATAACGTTTTATTCTTTAAGTTGTAACAGTGTTTCAAGCTGGGAATCATATAGTGTCGGAATGCGGGAGTGCGGGGCGGTCGTGAGTTTGACACCATTCGAGGGGTAAAAATTTACATGAGAACGTGAATATTAGGCAATTTTCTGAGGACACTTTTTAGAAAAAGGGCTTTCTTCATATTTAGGCCAAAAAAATAGCAATAGAACATATTTATATGCTATTAAAAGACCAGGGACAAGAATGTCCTCTGTTTAAAATTTTTGCCCGCATATACCTATCGGTGGATTTGATATCGTCCACTTCAGTTCGCCTTCAATTCTGCCGTCTAGGCAACAAACGTACTCCGGGAAGCGCGTATTCTTTTTTTTTCGTCCAGAAAAATATTTTATTCAAACCTCATCGGAAAAAGCACTTTTATCTCACTCCTTACCTAATGCTTTAATTTAACATGGCTGCAATGCCTTTCATTCCCTTAACACTTTGTAGAAAAATTGCAGTTGGATAAATGCTCTGTATTTTAAGGATAATATCCCCAATCAATGAACCGAAATTTAGAGTAAATCATGCGTACGTCAACTTACACCAATTAAGAATCATTTGACGGTTTTCTTTTCTTTTCCAGAAAAATATTTTATTCGAACCTCATACTTGACGCAAAGCTGTGTTCTATGTATCAGTAACTTTTTTTGATAAAATTCTATTCGCTATTTTTTAGGTCACTCTCTACGAGAATTACACAATTTAAGAGCTTTAAATCGCCCAACGATGTCTCTCTCTGACATAATGTGGCTTTTTTAAAGTTCCATTTTAAATTTAATCTGTCAATACTCAAACCAATAGAATTGAATCCTAAAAGATATCTCCTTTCAATAATTACATCTTGTTCAACTTTGAATTTTTTTATTTTATTTTTTTTCTACGACCGATTTACGATAGCGTCTCTTTTAGCCGCGGTGATTGGGAATGGGACTAGACAATGGACGAAATGAAAGGAGGGTACGTGACCGAGAGGGCTGTGTTCTATGAAACTAAAATATTCAAATAAAAGTCCGGCGCATTAAAAAAATTAAAGTTTATTATATTTCAATCAACGGCAGAACAAAAATTATCGAGCCAAAAATCTTAGAACTTTAACAAATTCTCCTTTACATGAGGCATATTTGAGGGGCTTGGAGGGCGAGGCGCATAAATGCCGTTTTTGAAAAAATTGAGGTATTAAAGCTTTCAAGTAAAACTAGTCCTAATGCATATTCTGTGAAAAATTCGCTCCTAAATTCCAATTTTCAAGTATCAAAAAGTCAGTTTGAACTCTCTTTCCGCCATGTAATTTCGAAACTTCAAACACGTATTTCTCGAAATAGCAAAAGCTGCACGCATGCGCCATGTCCTCCAAGCCCCTCGTTTCTACTTAATTTACTTAAGTTTAAATTCATATTCAAAATAAAAATATATATTTATATTTTAGTTTACGTATATTATTGTTTTTTATTTTATTCCAATGCTCAAGGGCTGAGTTTCTAATGTTATCTTACTGGCAGGCAAACTCCTGATTTTTGGACACCTCCTATCTTTTGATGAGCCCTGGTCTTCATCTAGAAATGGAGGGAGAAAAGTTTAAATCTATGGGGGAAAAACGTATGGAGTACTATAAATGATTGTAAGGTGCGTGGGGGTTTGTGTTTAATAAGAGAATGAGCATAATTTGCAGAATGTTTGCCTAATTCGGAAACAGCAGCAGCCAGACCTCAGCGCTGAGAGCGTCACATGAGGGATAGCCCCAAAACTCAAATACCCTCTAAAGAATTTTTGGACATGCAATTCATTGTTCAAGATATTCTAAGATGTTATATTTCATCAGTTCCATCGCATAAAATAAATCGCCGGCTAATGTTCAATAATATACGAACCTTGAATTACTGTGCTTAGACGATTTTTCAAATTATGTTTGCTGATTTTTTTTTATTTTTTTTATTTTTGTTATCATTCGGTGTCATACAAAATATTCTGCACGAATATCATGAAATAATGATGAATTGCCCTACTTTGAAAACATAAGTTGGACGGGTTTTTAAAACAATGCAACTAGATATGTGCAGGAGTGCAGAAACTTCTTCGGCCTACGCAGTTATGAGCAACCGCGGATTCAGCCCACCTGCCATTGAGCGTTCGCAGTAGGTAATTTTCATCCAAAGATAGCGCGCTAAATAGTTAGTTTGATATAGAAAACCATGTTTTCCCTCATATCGGGAATCTGTGATTTTATCTTAAAATAATTGAATGTTTGAAATAGTCGCCGTATGGCGCGTTTTGCCCCATCTAACTTTTCTGCTCCTGCGTTAAAGTTTCCAAGTCAGTCGGAAAGACTTTTTGTTTTCCTTCATTTCGAGGGTATGCAATTTAACCTACTTGGAAGTCGAAATAGTTGTACATATCACGCGTTTTGCCCCAGCCAACTTTTCTACTCCTGCGTTTAAATCTCTGGGGCAGACGAAACAAGATTCTCCTTCATTTTGTGAACACGCAGCTGTACCTAATTTGAAGTCGAAATAGTTGTCTCACACGTTTTGCCCCATCCAACTTTTCTGCCCTTGCGTTAAAGTCACTATGTCAGAGCCGAAACGAATTTATGTTTTCCTTTATTTTGTGGATATGCAATTTCATCTTCTTGGAGGTCGGAATAGTTGTATCTCGCGTTTCGCCCCTTCCAACTTTTCTACTTCTGCGTTAAAATCTTTGAGTCTGCGGAAAAGAAACCAAGCTCTTTTTCACTCTTGTGGAAATGCGAGAGAGTTTTATTGCTATACGATTGTGACCGCGCATTTGTAAAAAGGGACCTCATCTTCCCAAAGACAATTTCGGAAACTTTGAACTCTCCGTGAAAAACAATCGCGGAAAGCGCCTGCAAAACTGTATTTACACTTCAAGCATCACGATGTCTCCTCGAGCTCATAGCGAAACCCAATCTCCAGTCTCTGACCCAAACCAAAGGTGCGTATCTTTATTTCCACATGATCTCTGGAAAACAAAGAGTTACACGGAGAACAGGGTTCAAGCGGACATCGAAATGCGCCCTCACATTTTTTGGCCCTTCAATAATACACTCCAAAATTTCTGTAGGAAGCAGGGTTTTCCTGTAGCGTGGATGGAAAGACGCCTCTGCTCAAGGCTATCAAACAGTTCAGTGCGTTTGGATCAAACGCTTAATTGTTGGTGATGTAAAGAGCTGCTCTCGGAATTTGCATTGGTTGTGCGTTGTCTGGTGACGAAAGTCCTAACGGTCCGATGGAGCGGCGGCGATATTAGCTTGATTCTCTCACGACGTCTTCTCGTCCTTCTCCGTATATGCCTCATCTTCCACAAGAGACCTCCCCCTGAAACGAGAGCCCATGCATATCTTATATTATTCCCACCCATTATTTTAAGTCATCTTTTGGTGAAAAAGTAGCAACACATAGGCAAGGCTAGGTCAATTTGCTGGGGAGGGCCTGCGGGCCGATTTTTGAAATTTATAGACAAAGCTTTAGACAAGAAGACAAAAAAGATATGAAGGGAGCATTGGTAGAGGCGGGTGGTTGCATGCAATTGTGCGTATTTTGCGGCTTTCAAGATACAAAGTTTCAACTAATATTTGAGCGTAAACTACGCTGTTTTAAGTTTTTTTCATCTCTAAAAACTTTCGATTTGTTACAAAGAATTAACTCTGACGAAGAATTTTTCCACCAAACAGCCGAAGAAGCCAATGGTACACACGCTAGGTATTTCTTAAATGAACCAGAGGTAGTGGTTCGTTAATGCAAAATGTAGTCCAGTTGGCTTCTGAATTACAAAACTTATGAGGTATGTAAATTGCAGAGATCGAGCACTTTTATCGCAAAGATAAAGTCATCAGAATTTTTAACATAATTACCTATTAGTAGCCATATAGAGGTGATCCAAAAGATATCTGCGATTATTTGACACAACAAAATGCCACAAGATATGATGTTTGCTATGGACAGCCAGAACGGACACAATATCTCCCCTTCGACGCGTGGTCGCTGAGGCTGGCATGCCAAAAGCCCGCCGAAAATAGATGCTGCTGTTAAAAAAATGGGAGAGGTCAATTATTTTGAAAATTGAAAGATACTCGTTTCGGTCATGGATTGGTGTTTTTTTTTTTTTTTTTTTTTTTTTTTTTTTTTTTTTTTTTTAAAAAAGAAAGAATCTAAGGTATATGCATGCATGAGCATGTGTGCAATCTTGCATAGGTAATACATCTCCAGATGGACTCCATAAAAACCAAGAAAACTTTTCAAAAGAAAGCAAGAAGAGGGACAAAAGGGGAATCCTATAATGAATTAAGGATATCTGACGAGTGACCATTAGAATATTTTTCTCTATATGTACGAGTAACTCTTTCGACTTTGTATAATGTATACACACTGTAACTGAATCTACTTAGTAATTTTTGCCTTAAAAATGCGAGTGATAAAAATATTTTATTATAATATTTTATAATATTCTATTCTATACATGCTTACCAAGGAGCGAGATGAAGAAAACAAAAAATAGCGAGTAATGTATGCTTGCACCCAAAATTCCGGTGCACACTATTGTTCCGGTAATGCTTGCAACAGCTTTCTTCCAAGTCTCTGAAGTTGGAATCCGCGCTGAACTAAAATTGGTTGCAGACTCTATCTGTAAACAATTCATTAATAAATCGTGTGTTATGGCTTTTAGGTGATACTCATTTTCTTCCGTTTTTTATTTGTTTCAACCACTGTATACAAAGTAAACGGTTTACATTAAAAAAGTGAATGCTCATAAACTAAGTTCCGCGACGACAAGTTTGATTAAAATCAAATCTCATCAAATTACTAACAGAGCGCAACCATCAAAAGTCAAACATTTACTTGAATTTCTTTTTCAATGTACCCACTTACCACCTGCCTACCGCCTTTTGGCTGAAATGCATGATCAGAACATAAAATACAAATATTTCGACTCCTGGGTAGTGTGTTTTGCCTATGTAAATAATTGAAGGCGGTCCAGCAGTTTAGCTATTGTCACTTAGGAAGTTTCAAAGGGTGTTAATGTAAGGAATGTTTACATTCACGATTTCTTTACGTTAATAAAGATCTGCTTTGGTTGACATCGTGCTTCCGATTGCGATTTGCGCGCTGAGGCGTCGGCTATGTTGGAAATTGCTATTGCGGACGGGTTGAATAAAACGACTCCTCTAACGAAATGTTCACCTGTGCCGTAGTATCGTTTTTGTAGTGGGAAGCTAAAAAAAAAACCGCACATTTCTTACGCAGATTGTGAAGTTAGGGGTGCATTTCAAATTTTGCCAATAGGCTCAACATGATTTTTGAGGCATTTATGGATAAAAACACCGCATACCTACTTTTGCTCCAGCAAAAGTTTGCAGCAGGCCCATTCCGGACTTTCCCGGACCAGTAGACACCTTGAGGTCATACACGGAGAAAAAAACTTCGTGCATGAGACCCGAAGTTGAGGTCATATGGATCTCTGAAGTTTTCGGATCACGCATCCAGCTTGAGGTCCAGCTGCCGAAGTTCGGGTTACACCTCTGAAGTACTTTGATATATACTGAAGGGTTCGGGTCACACATCTGAAGTACTCCGGTACATACAGAAGTACTCAGATGCCTGAC
Source organism: Bemisia tabaci (assembly GCF_918797505.1). Classification (NCBI taxonomy): domain Eukaryota; kingdom Metazoa; phylum Arthropoda; class Insecta; order Hemiptera; family Aleyrodidae; genus Bemisia; species Bemisia tabaci. Next base: position 50,934,778 of record NC_092794.1, read on the forward strand.
CCGAACTTCGGCAGCTGGACCTCAAATTTTCGGATGCGTGATCCGAAAACTTCAGAGATCCATATGACCTCAACTTCGTATCCCGTACACAAAGTTTTTTTCCCCGTGTAAAAGGCGCGACGCGCCGTGGGAAAGTGGGGTGTGCCGCGTAGCGGCCAGGGGGCGTATCCCTAGTTTCCTGCGAGAAGAGTGAAGTGTATAAAAAAGTAGGGAAATTACCAGGAGGATCTCTTTGTACTGGGCGACGGCGGCGTCGATGTCCGTCTCGGAGCTGTGGCCGGAGTCGTTGCTGTCGTGGGGGTGGAAGTCCGGAGGCGGGGCCGGCGCGGAGGAACCGGGTCTGGGAGCCGAGTGACGTCACGGACCCGCGGCTGTCCCCGTCGGTCGCCGAATCCGCGTGGATGCTGATGAGCTGGTGTTGGTCCTGATCCTCGCCCGGACTCCCCGGTTCCTCCCTCGGGAACCCCCTCAGCTCCGTCCGGGAACCCGGCGGTGACGCTACACTGTTCCCGGGTGCTGGGTCGCCTTCCGTCCTCAGCGGCCGGTACTCTGCCTCTCGGCCGTTGCAATCTGGACAGACGCAAC